>NC_050447.1:64777096-65077096 GCF_903995425.1 Onychomys torridus
GTCTGCAACCGCTTGTGGTGATTAGAACCATCTCTGAATTCCTAACATCCCTAGGCATGAACGCACACAGCTATTATCATTCTGTACACTGTGATCTCCTGTGCAGGCTGCTGAATAGTCTGCAGACACCTAGTTCATCTGACAGCTCAGAAAATGCTGGAGGCCTCACCCAATCAGAGCACTGTCATTTGGGCAAAATGATGATAGAACAAATTAGTAAAAATAAGTCATTAAAAGTCTAATGGACCAGAAAGGACTCAAGTGTCCACACACTTTAGACAGCCCAGCAGGCAACATTTTTTTTTAAACAGTTGAAAATCCCTAATGTGAAATGCAAAATTAATTGGGAACAGGACTCATCCATTAAAGCCCACCTAACGTCTAAATCAAGGACAAAGCTTTTAGCTGATGTCAGAGGAGGTGGAAGGAGGAAGCATTTGCCTGCTCTGAATCTACAGCAGTGGGGATGTGCCAGCCATGTCCATTTCCTTGAAACATTCTGCGATGTCTTTGGAAAGTGGGCTTAGCAGTGAGATAAAGGAAGACTGTAAATGTAGTGTTTTAGCTAATCCCTCCCCACAAGACAGTTTCTCAATGAAAATTCACACATGGTATCAACACAGGAGCCTGGTAACCATTCATGCTACACATGTTCTTGAGTTCCCACATAACTGAGAATCTAGAAATGACAAAAATCTATCCCTTATTCTGCTCACAACAGAATAATGTTTCTAAAATAAAATGGAACATTGGAGACTAAACCAAAATAAAACAATTTTATGAATGCCACATTTCTTTGTCATGTTTTGGACATTATAAAGCATATAGTAGGCACTTGGTCGGTGTATGTTGAATGTACACATGGACCAACATATACATGGTGGCGTATTTAAACTTATGTGGACAGAATTTGTCATGTACTTGAATACAACAGGTTTCCACTTGTTTTTTTTGTCGATTTTTGGTGGTGCCACTATGACTAAGCACCAGACTGGGGAAATGCTGCCCCAGGCAGTTCTCTACATGGGTTTTCTAGCTCTTGCTTTGTGTTTGCTTCTAAGATGGGGGTGCACTTTTATTAATAAGCCCCGTGCCAGCTAAGCTACAGCACTGCTTGTTATTTCCTCCATCTTGTCAGTCTGTTGCAATGAAGGGAAGAGGTCATTACCCTCTTTCTTTAGGTCAGAAAGCATGTCTCCTTGTCTGCCTCCCTGTCTGTGCCCAGAGAAGAAGAGCAGTGAATGCCAGAAAGCCAAGAGCCAGGCCTCCTGTCTGGCTCCTGTTTGTGCCTTCCACATGACCTTCTCTGGGGTCTGCAGAAGTTTCCAGAATGAATGCGATTAATCACTTTGTCTCATGGATATCAACGCAGGAGAGCTTGGATACCAAGAACACACTCTTGAGAGTGGAAAGTGGAGGAACAGGATGTTCATTAATTTGCTTTTTACAACATATTACTGCATTGACTTGGACCAAAAGATGGAAAATTCCCTATATGACTGGGAAATCAGACATTTTTTTTCTGTCTTAATGTTTAAAATTTATCTTCTCTAATTATTGGCTTGTTAAGTCTAAAAAGAGGCTAGATAGGCATATCTTTAATCAACTATATGGAAAAACAGTATATAAATAATACTAGGCCTTAAAAGACATATTTACTCTGTGAGGATGTGCTGGTTAGTTTTTTTGTTTGTTTGTTTGTTTTTTGTTTTGTTTTGTTTGTTTTTTGTCAACATAAGCTAAAATCATTTGAGAAGAAGGGGCCTCAATTGAGAAGATGTCCCATTCAGGCTGACCTGTAGGCAACTCTTTGGGGGCATTTTCTTCATCAATTATTGATGTAGGAGAGCCCAGCCCATGGGGGTGGTGCCACCTCTGGGCAGGCAGCCCTGGGTAGTCTAAGAAAGTTCCCTGAGCTGAACATGGTAAACAAGCCAACAAGCCAGTTCCATCATGTCTCTGCTTCAGTTCCCGCCTCCAGGTTCCCACCTGGAGCTCCTTCCCTGTCAACCCTTCACTAAACGCCTTAAGCTGTGAGATGAAATAAACTCTTTCCTCTCTGAGTCACTTTTGGGCAGTGCTTTATCACAGCAATAACACAACAGAAACTGGTACCAGAGAGTGAGCTACAGCTGTGAATCATGGCGGAGCTTAGAGGTTAGCTCCTCACCTGACAGTACCAGCTACATCTGGGTCAGAAAACCCTCATCTCTATGAGACAATTAAGAACCAGAGACAAGACTGCCACATCAGGTGCTCAGCACTAACGGATGAGCCCACTTACAGGTATCCACTGTAGCGTGCAGATGAAGGGCACCTGAGACTTTACTCCTTCCTGGTAAGTCATAAAGAAGCCAGGTAAGATAGGTAATTCCTTTAAGATCTAGTCTCTGGGCTGGGAAAACAGCTCAGTCAGTTCAGTAATTGTCTAGTGAGTAGAAGAAACTGATCCCCAGAACTCACTTTTACAAAACTAGGTGTCCTGGTAAGTGTTTGTAATCCCAGCACTTGGGGGGCAGAGATAAGTGGGTCTTTGAGGCTCACCGACCAGTCAGCCTAGCCTACTGAGTTCCAAGTCAGTGAGTGAACCTGTCTCTAAAAGGTGGCATTGTTTGAGGCATGGCAGGCACCCTGTGGTTCTCTGGGCTTTACAGCCACATGCACATATATGCACACACAAAAATACACGTAAGTGCACACACATGAACACACATATATTTATGCTCAAACATGCAAACACAGAGAGACAAGACCTGGAGTCCAGAAAATAAATTTGTGACACAGCAAGCCACTGTACCTGCTCCTGAAAGATCTTGGCCAAGGGCGCACAATCCGTCAGCTTAATGAATCGTACCACGTCTGTGACCGTCCACTCCAACGGATTGCTCTCAAGAATCAGCCTTTCCTCATCCTCTTGCTTTGTTTCCTGCAGGGAAGGGGGCAGGGGACTGTTACTGAACAGAAAGATGTAGGGCCAGCTACATCTTTCTAACAACCTGTGTGCCTCAACCACACCACGGGACCAGAACTCCTACTTCTCTTGATCTCTTTGCTGGACACACAGCCAGTGATAAAGCTCAATCTCTGTGGAGTTTCTTAGCAACCTGTCTCTGGTGACTCCCACACCTGCAATGACCTGGCTATCTTCAAAGGCTCAAAGACAGTAACAACAAAAGGTACAGCAGGGCTGGGAGATAATGGCAAAATGCCTGCCATGTAAGCACAAGGATCTGGGTTCAATACCGAGATCACACACTAAAAAGCAAACAAAACAAAACAACAAAAACAAAAAACTGGTGGTGCTGGGGAAGTGGAGGCAGGAGGATTCTGGGACGTGGTGGTCAATCAGCCTAAACTACTAAGCTCTAGGCATGAAATACCTTTTCAAAAAACAAAAGAAGAAACCAAGAGTGAAGAGTGAATGGCTCCTAAGAAAGGATATCTGAGGTTGACCCCTGACCTCTAAGCACACTTATGAACATGCACACCTGTCCCACCCCATGGCATAGCAACCGTCAATCTTGAACGCCTAGTTCCGAAAACCCAGGGCCTGCTTACTAATGAATCATCACTGATTACAAGGCAAACAGATACTAAGGGGGTACAGCCAGACCCAGGCAGTACAGCACAGCTCACCATCACCGTTTGCTTTCATTAGGATGGTGCCAAGGACCTTTGTAGCTGTTCATACACTGCCTATAGGGCTAGGGGGTGTCAGGTATGCTGATGTAATGTATGAGGGTGATAGAGAGGTGTCCCACAGAGGAGAGAGTGCTGCAGAATTCAAGTGCGGAAATGGGAAATGTAGAGATGGCATTGTGGGACCCATAACTGCAGGACTGGACCCTCTCCATCCTCCTGATTGGAAGCTCCGGGGTATTAAAATTACCCAGAAATGAGGACGCTGTTCCAGCCCTAGGAATGTCTGTCTGATGCTTCCTCGCCCTCTCAACCGAGAGGTGAAATCATTCTTTTGTTCTCAGACTTAGGAATTTTAACAGAGCATCTATGGTCATTTCTGGTATTTTAAAAAGGTTTTCCTGAATGGCAGCCTGAGCTCTACCCCATGTACTTAAAGATGAGCCATGACTCTGTGAGCTCACTTACCCCCGGTTCCTCAGGCCTAGCAGGGGGGCCCTTGTTGCCTTCATCAGCAGAGGTAGTGGTTGGCACTTGGCGGACCCTTCGTGGTCTCTCCACTGGGGGCCGTTTCACAGCCTCTGAACTGTTCCGCAGGGTCACAGCTCTCCGGGGCCTGGTGGAGGGCACCTCTGCTGATGAGGTGTCTGTCGGGTCGTCTCGGACCTCAGAACCAGTTTCCTCACTCGCAGTGTCATCCTCCAGGGCCTCTGCATCCTCCTCTTCACTTTCCTGAGAGGGAGTGATGTGCTTAGTGAGGGTGAGTTGACAGGACTTGAGTGAGAGCCGTAAGGTGACTCTCACAGACAGCCACATTGCCAGGCCCTGGTGACTTGGCTTTCCTTCCCAGAACAAAGCTTTTGGCAAGGTTTGTCCATGGAGGCCTTGAAAGAGAGCCCATGGTACCGAAGGCTCTCCTGACACAGCCTTTTCCTAACCAGTAGCTGAACACGTGCAATTGGTTCTCGGTACCTAAAGGGGATGTCAGGGAGTGTCTTGTCCCAGGTTTCTATTCCAGGACTCAGGAAGATGAGACAAAAGGTTAGTAAATTTAAGACCAGCCTAGACTGCATGCTGAGACCATCTCTCAAAAAAATAACCTGTCAGGGGGTGAGGAGATGGCCCAACAGGTGAAGCACTTGTCTTGCAAGTATAAGGACCTCAATTTAATCCCCGGATGCCATGTGGAAAAACTGGGCCTCCAGGAGGTGCAGGCAGGTGGATCCCTATGACTTGCTGGCCAACCAGCTTAGCCAAAGTGATGTGTTCTAGGTAAAAGTAAGAAGCCCTACCTCAAAAACAAAATGAAAACCCCAGATGAACCTTGTCCTGAGGAATGACAACTAAGGAGGTTGACCTCTAGTCCTCCCATGTTTGTACACACACACACACACACACACACACACACACACACACACACACACACACACACAGTAAAATTAAAACCAGCCAAACACCTCTCCTCTAATGCTAGAAGCCCTTTAAGGCCAGCATACCTCCCCAGAGCCTGCTTGGAAGTCCACTGCAGAAGATCTTCGTCTCTTCTGCACAAAGATGGATTTCCGACGTTTCCTTCTCCTGGCTGGTTTTGGATGCCCACTTTCAATGCTGCTTTCCCCAATTGGGGGTTTAATGATCTTCTTTCTTTTTCCATAGTAATAGGCTACAGGGAAGAAGATGGTCTGACTGAGTACAATCAATGACAGGTCCATCATAGAGCCAGAGCCCACTGGGAGATCCCTGCCCTCAGTAGTCTCAATTCTATCCAATGGCTGTTTTTTGTTTGATTGATTTGTTGTTTTTCCTCCTGTTGTAGCTCAGTTTCCAGCGACAGCAATATTCACACCGTAGGGTCTAAGCCTTTTAAAGATTTGTTAAATGAGACCCAGAATCACCTTTCAGTTCACTTCCAGGTCACAATGCCCTGGAAATACCCCTTTCCTCTTCCCTGGTGTCCTGGGACTACAGAAAACCATATTTGCAAGGTCATCATTCAAAGCAACTGAAGTCCTCAGTCAAGGCAGTTACTTCCAGGAGCAGTTGCTACCCAGCAAACCCTTCCACTGGTCAAAGGTAAGGTGAAATAGAAATGAGCAGGGAGATGTGAACATCCAGGGATAGAGTATGCTATAGGTCTCCAAAAAAGATTTTTCTTTTGAAGGTCAAGGCCAGCCTTATTCACAAAGGGACATTCTATGTGATGATTAGAGTGGTCAACTGGACAGAATCTAGAATCATCTGAGAAGGGCCGATGACCTTGCAGGTGGAGAGCTATCTTGACTTCCACCTCTTTCTAACTCCCGCCACTGTAGTGTCCTTGCTATGGTAGGCTCTAACTTGAAAGTGTGAGCCAAAATAAACCCTTGTCTGCTTAAGTTGTTTGTGTCAGACTGTTTAATCAATCACAGCCACAAGGAACAGAAACGAACACACCGCATCTCAAAACCCAAGGCCTGGGAATATGGCTCGTGGCAGAATGCTTGTCTAGCACTTGCAAGACCAGCTTCTATGCCCTGGTCCCTCTCACCAGGAACTAAGTATGCAGGTAGAAAGGCATAGAGATGTAATAGAGAGAACAGATGACCCTCTGACTTTCGGAGGGACTGGGAGTAGAAGGTTAATTTGCCAAGTACAGTTGTATATGTGTCTATCTGTGCCTGTGTACAGAACAAAGCCATACTGTGAACAGTATCTCGACCCTACTCATATCCCTGGTTCCAACAAAGCAGTTGGTATGTCACAGGTGCCTGTGGTTCACAGAGCACTGACCACACTGTGTGCGTCCTTAAACTCTAGTAGGTGGCGGGAACCTGGGCCGGTAAAGCCAACTTCCTTGTCGCTGCCCCGGGACCAGAGAGAACTAGGGGGAGATTAACAAGTTGAGAAGCTGGAGACTGGAGTTTTCAGAGCTTGAGATATCCCAGGTAGAGGCTTCTACAGTGGTAAGCCCTTCAAGAATGAGAGAAGGAATTTCTCAGAATAGAGGAAATGAAGAGCTGAGGGAAGCTGTCAGTGTAAGGCAGAGGTCTCTCAGTGTGTTGGGAGTTGGCAGAGGCAAGCACTCCAGGTTGGGGAAGGGGGGCCAACTCAGAGTCCTGCACAGCAGTGGGGAAGCCAAGGCATCTGGGAAGGAAGGGAGATGTTTCTGAATCCTCCAGTGACACGCCTGAGAGAGTGCTGAGGGAAGTAGTTAAGTAGGGGAGGAACCCACAGGGTCGGGCAATGAGAAAACTGCTCAGAGACTTCCCTGCTATTGATGAAAGAACTGTTAGCCAGTGTGGTGGCTCATATCTGTCATTCCACTGCACGGGGCAGAGGCAGGAGGAGCTCTGAGAGTGTGAGGCTAGCCTGGGTTACATAAAGACTTTTAGGCCAGCCTGGGCTACAGAATGAGAGATCATGTCTCAGAAACAAAACAAACAAACAAACAAAAAACAAACTAAACCCCAAAAAAAGTAGTATTATAAATCCTGGGGGGTAAGGACAAGAAGTTAATTAATTAGAGTTTCTAAGCATTACCAATAATCAATTTATCATGTCCTGCTTCCACCCACATGGCTTAGGAATCAGTTGGTCCTCTGAAATTGTCACTTCTCCATTCCCAAAATCTTCTGATGACAGTGTACCCTGGTTGAACCGACCCACCCCTTTCTTATGTCCGGCTAAAAACGCGTATGGACCTGCACTGCAGATCTTAAAAAGTTCTGCAGTTATTCCTATGAAAAACTACACAAAGCGTTAAAAACAAAACAAACAACAACAAAACAAGTCCCCACGCCACCGCTCAGGGTTCCCTTGGACTCACTGTATTTCGTTTTGGTGTGAATGGAGCAGTTCTCTGGGCAGTTCTCAGAGATCAACACAGGACTAAATAAATTCGGACAGCATTCCAGCTTGGCACACACGCGGCGGCAGAAATGTGACACCTGGTCTGATGTCCTCACGATCTTGACCACAGCCCTGTACGTTTTACCTCTGTACCTAGAAAATGAAGGACAGAGAAGGAACGGTGAGTCCGTTTTCTGACTTGCTCTGTTAGACTGGAAGGCACGTCTAACCTTCTGGCATTGTGAGAGACACGGGTGTTGTCACCTGTCACTTACAAAGTTCACACATGAGAACCGCACACAGAGTTATTAACAAAAGTTCCATTCTAGAAATGACTCGAGGGTCCAGAGAGATGGCTCAGTGGTTAAGAGCACAGGCTGTACTTCCGGACGACTGGAGTTAGGTTCCCAGCAACCACCAAGATGGCCCATAGCAATGTGGAACTCCAGCTCTAGAAGATCTTACCCCCTCTCTGGCCTATGACGGTATTGTAGGCACATGGGGCACAGAATTACACACAGGCAAAGCATCCATATGCATAAAATAAAAATAAATACATCTTTTAAAAAAATCATGAAGTTCTAAGTAAGTTTGTGATTTTATGTTGGACCTCATTTGTAACTCTCCCAGGGTGCACACAGCCCACAAGCAAAGGGTTGGAGACACGTAGCATTGTTAAGAGATGAATCTGAGTTGTCCTCCAAAGGTGTTAGATGCATGGCTGTCAGCCTTGGGGTTTTGGGGAAATGACTGGATCATAAGGTGTCTCTTCATCAACAGATTGGTTCCTCAGTGGGTTCATAAGTTGACGGCATTAATGAGAGAAGGTGGAGACTTTGGGAGTGAGGTCTAGTTGAAGAAAATGAGCCCAGGGTGTGCCTCTGAAAGGTCTATCTTGTCCCTAGTCCCTCTTGATGGCTCTGCTTCGTACACAGTTTCCATGAGATGAGCAGCTCATGTTCCGCACCATGCTGCTCCGCCATGGACTGAAACTCTGAGCCCAAACCAGTGCATCCTCCCTTGTTTTTCTCAGCTTAGGCATTTTGTCACAGTGACAGAAACAGCAAAAACAGACCAGCGCAAGTGTATTCCCAAACCGACCTCTCTATTTTCTAATAACATAGTGTAATGTGTGTAGCGTCTATTTTCTTTTGATACTTCCTTGTAATCTCACTGGGAATATGTTTGAGTATTATCCTCTGGTGGGCACAAAGGGCAGGGTAACAGTGCTAAACCTCCTGTAGTAAAGATTTCTACATAGCAGGTTCTCACCATGTTACATGAAGCCTCATAGCTAAGCCTTGTACGACATAGTATAGCCTAGGACATATCTAATGGTTGTGGTCCTCAGATTGAAGCTAATGATATCTAGTGGGTGTCCCTTTTTTATTTTTTGAAAGTATGAGTGCATATTGGATAGTGAATGTGCTTTGAAAAACTACAAAAAATCAGATCATTGAAATGGCATCTTTGTCAAGATGGCACAGCATGTTGTTGAAATGAAAAGACAATCTCTATTATTCATAAATGGGCATTGTGCATCATGGTGTCAGGCAAGCAAGAGGAGAGAAGTACAAAAGATGTTATAAGAAAAATCAAAACTAACAAAACCCTGTCCTACAGCCCTGTGAAGTCAGCCTGCCCTCTGAGAAGTCCTGGAACTGGGTATGCCAGCAGCTTTAGTACCCACAGAACCCAAACTGACCACAAGCAAGCTACTGTGATGACAGAGGCAGGCTTCTGTATGTTAGAAGTATCAAAGGATCCATACAGAATAGCAAAGCCCTCTGCCAAACCCTGGCCATCAGAGTAAGCATCCCTGTCTCTCTTCTGGCTGGCAGAGCGACAGGTGGTTCCATAAATAAAACCACTCTGGAGAAGTCATCTACTCTTCTCTCCACCATGGCTTTAGTTTGCCAGCTCCAAAGAAGTGCAACTAATCTTTCCGGATGCATGCACAATCAACAGTTCATTGGGGGACCCAGACCTCAAACAGATGAGGCCACAGAGCCTAGAGAACATGTTCAAAGAATGGATACTGTAAGATAAGGAGACCATCATGTTCAAAATCAGTAGACAGAACATTGTTTAAAACCCTTGACCCAGGGCTAGAGAGGTGGCTCAGCAGTTAAGAGTGAGTGCTGCTCTTTCAGACAACCCAATTTCAGTCCCCAGTGCTATCAGGCAACTCACAACCCCTTATAACCCTAGTTCCCGAGGGATCTGATGCCTCAGTCTGTGTGGGCGCCTACACTCATGTGCATACATTACCACCACCACCCCCATACACACCCACATGTACACATATTAAAGATCATAAGGTCAATCTTTAAAAACCTTAATCTGGATCACAAGGAAAAATGTGTTAGCAGAAATAAAGAGAAAAAAAAGTACTACTTAATAGATTTCATCTTGATTTTTTTAAACATTAATGTCTTTCAGGAGTCTATATGTTTTCCCTAATAATTCAATTTTCAAAGTCTTAACAGTAAAAAAATAAAATTAAACTCTAACTGGAAAAAGTCCTTTGTATTTATTCTTTGGCTTTTCATGTCCTAGGACCTCTGCTCTTCTTGTTCTTCAATTTCTCTGATGTTTGAGGTTGCCTTTCTATATGGGAAGAACTCACATCAATGCTTTGTAGACAAAATGATACTTTAAATTGAATAGCTTTGCATCAACGTTGATTTTTTTCCTCTGGAACCTTCATGGACCCTCTGTAGAGAGACTGTTCTCTCTGCACCCAGGGCTGGCTGCTTGGATGCACTTTGCAGGGAGAAGGTCTCGCTTTCTACTGTTGTTGCGTTTCATGACAAGAATAGTCCCGCTCTGAGAACACGGTATATCCCCAGGTTTGTGGGAAACAGAGAATATAAATTTTTTACGGGTACATTTTTTCCCTTGTAAGTTTTATCTTTGCCCTGTTTGTGGCCCTACAGCTCTGCTTGAAAGACCTTGATATCAAGCGTCTTAAAGTCTCTTTGAAATAAAAAAATGAAATACCATGACACACAAAGAGCAAGAGAAATGTGAAAACCAGGTCAGATGCCAAACTGTGTAAGGGGAACTCGGAGACAAAGCGTGTCCATTTGGGAACCCTGTAGCGACAAGGTGCATGAAGAGACATGGAGAGCGCGGGGCTGCTTCCTGTGGCCAAGGGGAAAGCCATTTATCTTCCTCCCTACCCAGGCGGATTCAGTGGAGACCAGAGCCTTTCCTTTCATCTTATTACCTATTAAAGTTGGCACACAAAGTCATGGACTTCATTATGACAACCACATACATATGTCATTGTATTGTCTTATAATGAAACGTGTGCTTTACTAAAATCTCCCATAATTAGGAAAAGCTTATCTAAATGCATTGAAGTGGGAATTAAACCACAGTCAAATATGATGGTTTTCTTTCACACGTCTTATCTAGATTCCATGGTGGTGGAGGGACTGAGGAAGAAGAGTATAGTGTCTGGGTAGAATGCTGTAACCTGGCAAGATGCTGTTCCTCCAGACTCTGGCTGCCCCAACTCTGAGGGCAGGATGCTGTAGGCACACAGAATCAGCCATGGCTCCTTAGCCTCATCTTTTCAAAGCTGTCTTGCCTTGGCTTTTTCCAGGACAGCTCCCATCTAACCCCTGACTGTGGAAGAAGCAAAAAAGGTTTGGTGATTGGGCTCAGGACAATCAAGATGGCCTCTTTAGTCCCAGAGCTGCTCATGAGCCACCAATGACAGGTATCCCTGAAGGTCACCAACCATCTGCCAAATCTTGCACCTCCCCTCCCTACCAAAGGTGCTAGTCCTTTAAATACAATCCATCTGAAAGGCACTAGTCCTGGGATAGGGGAGACTGCAGTGGGGTAGTGATGAGGAGGCTGTTTGCTTGTGGTACTAGAGATATGGGAAGGGTGAGAGGGAGGGAGGATACTGAAGTGATGTTGGCCTCTGATCAAATACTATACTGTGGTTAGCAAGTGCAGGTGTGACGGCTGATATGCATGGTCAAGTCATTGTCAACTGGATTCAAATCAACTAGAAGATACTGCCCCGGGTATGTGTGTGAGGATGTTTCCAGAGAGGCTAAAGAAAGAAGGCCCACAGGTCCTAAACTGAACAAAAAGCAGTAAGGGGGGAAGCCAGCTGAGACCAGCGTTCATCTCTCTTTTTTCCTACTGTACTTCCAGGGTGACCAGATGCCTCATGCCCTGCCACCACAGCTAGAACGCACTTTCTGCCATGACGGGCTGCCCTTGGGTTGTAAGCCTAAGCAAGCCCTCCGTGCCTAAAGTTGCTTCTTTACTGTGTGTGTTTACAGCAGGCTTCCTGCTGTCAAAGGCAGGAGCTGCAAATGGGACTGAAAGGCCAGGGTGATGCTGGCATGGTGGGCTGGAACAGGAATCTGGGTTTATTGCTACACTTGCCCTGGAGGTGCGATCTTCAGAAAAGCCACAGGCACCTCTGGCTGGCATCCGAGAACTTGAGCAAGAAGGTTGACTCCTCCAGCCCAACATAAAGCAAATTCCAAAGTCTAGCAAGAAAGCAAGAGCCTAGCACAAACACTGTACAGCCAAGGTACAGAAAGCCACTCCTACGGTCTTATTGCTTTGAACCACAGTTCCCAGATGTAAATGTAACAACCACTGTGATAGGCGCGCGCGCACACACACACACACACACACACACACACACACACACACACTGCTGTGGTTGAAACCCACAACCCCAAACTCATTAAGCAAGCATCTCTCTGAGCTACATCGCTGACTCATTTACTACTAAGACCCCACTCACATCCCCAATGCAGTAAGCTCCTCAAGCAGGCAGTCACTGGCTTTGCAGTCAGTTCATCAGGTATATTTCCAGGAGCACAAATTGTCCTCCTCTAAGCCAAGTAAACAGAAACTAACAACTGTCACACACACACACACACACACACACACACACACACACACACACACCATCTGTCCCAGTGAACATCTCTGTTTGGGAATCCTTTTTCACACAAGTCCCCCAGGATGATACAACATTACATCCTTCTGTTCATAACACAGAAGCCTGTGAAATGGCTAAAGGGGAGAAGAGGCCAGAGTCACAAAAGCAGTCCCTGCCTGTGGAAGAGGTGAGCATGCCACAGTCAACACACTCACAGCAAAACTCACAGCAAAACAAGGCCTGACTTAGCCTTGCTGGCCCTGCCCACAGTTAGCACAACTCACAGCAAAACAAGGCCTGACTTAGCCTTGCTGGCCCTGCCCACACGACAACCAAGTAGAACAAAATGGCGACAAGAGCCTGGAAAAAAATCTGTAGATTGTCTCCCCGGCTTCCCTACCATGGGCTCAAAGCCATTCAAAGAAGAGGTAAAATATGAAGAAACTTCAGGATGCAATGAAAACATTTCAATTGTTTTAGATCCCCCTAAAGGAGAGAGTAAATTTTTGTTCTCATCTTAAAATTCAGAATGATGCAGGTAGCTTAGAATATTCACATTTATCTGAAGGAATTGTTCCATTAAAGAATAGTTTCAACAAATGATGTCGGAACGCATTTTCACTTTGTCAGTACAGGCCTTTTAGACCATGACAAGGCATACTTTCTACAGTTTTCCAAACCCTGCAACCATTTCCTTAGTAGTGTGAAAGGTATAACTCATGGAAAAGGAAGGAAAATACCAATAGACTACTGTATGTGAAGATGCTGGTTCCATTTTATTTTATTATTTTATTTACAGGTGAAAATCTTCTGAAAGGCAAATTTATCTTGTCAGGGAAAAATATCTATTTAATCTTTGAGAAAAATGCCATCCCCCAATAGAAGAATAAGAAGAAAAAACCAGTGAACAAGGGAGGGAGACACTTTTCTCTGTGGTATAGTCACTGGTAAGTTGTTCATATTCTGCAAAAGCTTCTTACTCATGAGCCTTTAAACAACACTTACAAAACTCACTAGGTCATGATGCAAGAGGAGGACCAGGAGGAGGAGGACATGGAGGAGGACCAAGAGGAGGAGAATCAGGAAGAGGAGGACCAGGAGGAGGAGGAGCTGAAAGAGGACCAGGAGGAGGAGGACCTGAAAGAGAACCAGGAAGAGGAGGACCAGGAGGAGGACCTGAAAGAGGACCAGGAGGAGGAGAACAAGGAGGAGGACCAGGAGGAAAAGGACCAGGAGGAGGAGGGCCAGGAGGAGGAGGAAAATCAGGAGGAGGAGAACCAGGAGGAGAAGGACCAGGAGGACCAGGAGGAGGAGGACCAAGAGGAGGAGAATCAGGAGGAGGAGGACCAAAAGGAGGAGGACGAAGAGTAGGAGGACCAGGAGGAGGAGGAGGATCAGAAGGAGGACCAGGAGGAGGAGGAGGATCAGGAGGAGGAAGAAGACCAGGAGGAGGAGGATCAGGAGGAGGAGCTGTAGTGGAAGGTCAACTAGTTGGGAAGAACGGGACCTGTGGAGTGGGTTGGAGATAAATGAAGGAATAAAGGAGAATAGAATCAAAATTCTTTATATACATGAAGAGACATGGTCTAATAAAACTAGTTATTACATATAATTCATAAATGTTAATAAAGACACTTTTAAAAGAAAAACAACAACAAACCAGTGAGCAATCACAACAAACACTTCCCTGAGGGCTATCACAGGCCTCCTGCAGACACTATAACATTACAGTTCAGCTCAGACAGTAAAGACGACAGTCTCAAATGTCAGGTCTAACCTCTGCTAAGTTAACTCATTCACAATGAAGACCACTCCTGCCTGTCAGGACCGAGGAAGAAGCTGGCTCCCTCTCCAGTCTCTTCCCATTTGCGTAGAGGAAAAGCACAGTCAGGTTGTCAGGATCTGGAAAGTTGTCATTTGCCGTGAGGCGAGATGGCACAGCCCACAGAACTGTCACAAGCAGGCTCCTGCCGACTGTAAGCTGTCATCATTAGCAGCTGCTCAGAAGGAATGCTATGATCAGGCAAGGAGAAAGCCCGTCAGGCAGGCATTTCCTCCTGAGAAGATGCTGTGTAAGGCTTTGCTGAGTGAGGACCTCCCTGCCATCCTAGATAGAAGAGGTAATCTGTTGCCTTTGTAATTGAGCAGGGTGGAAAGCAAGGTGTCGGCTTCAATTCTATCTGGCTGAATTTAATAAAAGCTCCCATCGACTCAGCAACATAAAAATAAGTGCAAACATTTGCAAAATGAACTCTTCCTGTCACAGAATAGATTCTGGCTGATTTAGGGAGAGCAAGGCTTTTAATGAGACTTAAGATGTTTGTGATCTGGTTATTTCCATAGCTGCTAGGTGCCTCTCGGTTATAGTGAATGGTACAGAAAAATCCAAAAGTGAGATGTAAGGATTTCTCTGCACAAATACTTGCTGGAGTCTTCTGGCATCAGCTTAATAGGACTCTAGAAACAATGCTGTTATGGCAGATGCCCCCCCCACAGAACATAGAACATGGAATACTAAGGGAAAAAAAACTTGCTTTGTTTCTTCTGTGCTATGGCTGAAGCTCCTGTAAGAGTTTCTTGGAATGATGACATGTAATTTTGCCCATCATTGGCTTTCAGCATGGTAAAAATAAGCCCTCTCCTTATTGTCTTTCATTTCCTTCCCCTTGTGATTGGCCAGGGCATTGTTAGACCATAAATGGCTTTCATGGAATTGAAGATAACAGGGCTGATCTAAAGAGACCCCAGGAATGCTGAGTAGGTAGCTGACCATAAACTGTTTCACTAGCCCCATTCATGGTACCAGAAAAAGTTATTAAGAGAGGAAACTATACTGGCCATATAAATCATGCACGAGGTCCTGGCTTCCATCCCCATAGCTTAAACTGGCTGTGTTGGTGCATGCCTGTAATGTTAGCACTTGGGCCATGCGAACAAGAGAATCAGAAGTCCAAAGCCATCCTTAGCTATCTGTACAGCACATGGAAACCCATAGAAGAGCAGCAGCCTTCTCAGACACTAAGTAACATGCGGAATGAAGTTCTCCTGAGAAAGGGGCCTTTTCCTATGGTCTCCTCTATAACCAAGAGCAAGCGTGTCAATGGCCCTGTTCTCCTTTTCAGAGATGGAGAAATGCAAAGCAAACCAGGTGTGCTGACACATGCCTCCAACCCCAACTACTCAAGAAGCTGAGGCAGGAAGATTGAAAGCTCAAGGTCTCCCAAGAAACATAGCCTGTGCAGCCAGTCTGGGTAACTTAGTGAGACTTGCCAGAAACTAAAATTTAAAAAGCTAGGTTGACCCACAGAGGTCCTGCCTTTGAAAACCCCTTGAAAGAAAGAAAGAAAGAAAGAAAGAAAGAAAGAAAGAAAGAAAGAAAGAAAGAAAGAAAGAAAGAAAGAAAGGAAGGGAGGGAGGGAGGGAGGGAGGGAAGGAGGGAAAGAAAGGTAAGGAAGAGAGAGAGAAAGAAAGAAGAAAGAAAGGGAAGAAAAAGAGAAAGAAATAAAGAAATCACCTTCCCAATTTCCAAATAAAAGAAGAAAGTTAGCCAATATGTGAACCCAGAATTCATTGCCATTTTATTTAATGCAAGCCAAAGAGATGTATCAGTTTCTTCTATCTCTAGCTTTTTTCCATTCCAAAGCAGAGAAGCTTTTATGTGGAATAAACAGGTTGTAATAGCAAATATTGAGGACTATTAACAAATATCCTGCACTGATGACAGGAACATCACTGCCTCTATGTTTTCTCATTTCTAATAAATCATGTATTGGCTTATAAACACAATAAGGTTTTTTATGAAAGTTTAGCAATTAAAATGTATTATTACTTAAGGGGCTGGGGAGATGACTTAGTCTGTGAAATGCTTGCCTTGCAAATACAAGGACCTGGGTTCAAGCCCTAAAACCCATGCGAAGAAGCCAGATGAGGTGATGTATGCCTGTAATCCTCAAGCTAGGGATCAGGAAAGAGGAAGATGTCTGGGGCTTGTGGGTCCACCAGCATCACCTACATGGCACACTCTGGGAAAATGAGAGACCCTGTCTCAAAAGTGTTTTCTGGCCTTCATACATATTTGCATAATACTCAGACACACTAACACACACACCTGCACATATACAATGCACACATATACATAAAACACACACATGCACAAAATATTAGTTCAGCAAATCTGCATTTCATGTTAGCAGTCATAATGCTTAATATACAGCTCAATATAGCAGAAATGTCACTGTTATAGTTTGGATGTGAAATGTCCCTCTAAAGCCCACTTATTAAACATCTGGTCCTCAGTTGATAGTTCTATGTTAGAAAGTGGCCGAGACTTTAGAAGGGGGTACCAAGCTGGCACAAATAGGTCACTGGGGAAGTGTCTTAGAAGATTGTGCCTAATCACCTCATCCCTCTTCTCCCTTGGCTTCCTGTCCACTTGTCATGTAAATAACCTCTGCCACGATGTTCTGTCTCAACATACACCTAGAAATGGAGCCAGCTCAGCATGGGCTGAACTCCTTGAAGCCAGGAGGAAAAATAAACCTTTGAGCCCTGAAGTTACTTTTATTAAGTGTTTCGTCATGGAGATAATAAAAACTAATCCAGACAGTAAGTCTCCATGTAGCACATGGAGGTGTGATACAACAGACTTTCAGTTTGTTTCTATTTGTCTGGGCCATATCAAATCAAGGAGTGAGAAGTCTCAAAAGAGCAGGGGAAATGTTACAAATCTTTTGTTTCCCAGAACTGAAAATACTTACTTTGCCTTGAGTGTCTCCTCCTGAAAATTCCAGTGTGGGTCTTCCACCAGTTGCAGCTCTCTCAAAACCCTCCCAGGCTTGTAGGCGGCATTGATGATCATGCTAAGAACCTGTTGAGAGGAAGATACCAAATCAGCCACAACAGTGTCCATTCCTGTGGAGTTTGACAAGCATGTGTTGAAAACCATGCTGTTGACAAGCGGTTTCCACCTTACATCTCGTTACGCAAAGGGCTCTGATGAAGTCTAATAGAGCACTGAGGCAACATGGAACTAACTCACCAACCAGAAAACACAAACCCTAGCCACCCTGGCTTGGAAATTCAAAACTGCTCACTAGCAGGAGTGCCTGATGCTCCCAAACTCATCAGTTCATTATTCTCCAACAGGATGATTCTTTACTAGGGTCCTGAGTCTTTCATTCTGTTTTTAAAGACCTATGTTGGGGTCTGGAAAGACGGCTCAGTGGTTCAGAGCAGGTATGGCTCTTGCAGAGGACCTGTATATGGTTCCCAGTGCCCATGCCTAGCAGCTCACAACTGCCTGCACTTCCCACTCTAAGGGATCCAATACCCTCTTCCGGCTTCTACAAATGTCTGTATTCATGTGCATATACCCTCAAATACAACTAATTAAACATAATCGTTAATCTTGTACTTCTTAATGTAACCAATGAAGAAAACAATATGTTTGGGCGAACACTCCAGGGGAGACTTCAGATACCTGTAAGAAGTATAAGGAATTCCTGAAAGTTAATAATGCCTCAACTTAATGGACATTTAATTTGATAGTGTTCTTGGGTGTGTGTTTTAAGCAGTAGCCTGGAGCATTTAACATCATCTAATTTCATATGTCTTCATATAACACGCTCAATTCCATATCTGAAGACTAAAAAAATAATCATGTGGTGACTGCCTATAGCAAAGTATCCAGAACGACCAGATATTTCTATACTGAGGGTCAAAGGAGCAGATTCTAAAGAACAGAGGTGTTCCTAGTAATTCTCTGTGTGCCTATTTACTAAAACAATCAAGAAACTTACACCTCTGGGCACTGGCCTCTCACTAAGCAAGTCATGATTTCCTCATTTTTGTGTTTTGGAAACAGCATCTCACGTAGCCAAAGCTGACCTCTAACTCTGATCATCCTGCTTGTATCTCTCAAGTGCCTGAACTCCAGGAATGTGTCACCATGCCTGCATGATTAACTCTTTGCATTCACAAGCTCTGCCATACTCCACGCTCCTGCTACCCAGCTACATCAACAGTATGAAGAAGTAAACAGGAAATCAAGTGGTAAATTCCACAAAGTGGCAGTTCCATGGGATGCTACAAATACAGACAGGTAGGAGAATTACTCGGTAGCACCCCCTTCTCAAGTTTACCCAAGTCCAGAAAAGGTGTAAATAGTCACATCAGGCTGAAGGCACAGACTGCATGTGTGGTGGCAACATAGGACTGAGAGGGAGAAAACAGCTCCAAGAAGGAGATAAGTACTGCTGCCACCATGCCTACTTTGGTGGAAATCAGTCAACATAAAGGAGGTGACATTAGGAAAATATTACCCGGGATGGATATACCCTGATAATCTCTGAAAACAATGAAGCTTTCAGAAATAGGGATGTGGCTTCATTGGCAAAGTGCTTATCACACAAATTTGAGGATCTGAATTCAAGTCCCAGTACCTGCATAAAAAGTCAGGAAGATATCCAAAGTTGACTTCTGGCCAACCCGTATATTCAAACATATATACACATACATCTTCCTATACATGTGTACAAACATGACCATTTATAGCTCCCAAAAAAGAGAGACAAATTGTATTAAATAGTTAGTGTGCAACCCACTTTGTCCTAGGTGGCACTTGGCTTTGCTCCAATGGCCCAGACTACCCCCAACACGAGGCACACTTGAACCCAGGGGTTAAAATGGAACAACAAGGCAATACAGGCTGTGGTGGTACATTTTGTTTCCTGCTTTAAAACAATCATCTGATTTTTCTGTTTGCCATCAGTACAATTTAAAAACTGAGTTTAAAAATAAATCTAATTAGTGCTGGCCGCAGTAACACATGAAGTATTTATCATCAGGCAATAACATTTCAGTTCGTTCTTTTCATTGTGACTAGCGGAGAAAACCCCAGAGCTACATTGTCATTTGCTGCATATCAGAATGCATTTTGTGACTGTGAATAGAATCAGAACATGCCTTCCAGAGTTCAATTCAGCCTAGAAACAAGCAGCAATTAAATTTGAAAAAGCACCCAATATAGATTTTTTTTCTCATGGCTTTTCCCAATACCAATCCATTTGTCTTCAAATTCAACAAGGGTTCTAGAATGCTAGTGTGTTGATATGCACAGTGGCTGTGTCCATGATTGCCAAAGAAAATACAGCTGCCCTATAAAAAGAACTACATGGGGACTGGGGAAACTTCTCAGTGGTTAAGGAGATAGCCAGACAGTGTGAGGACCTGAATTTGGTCCCAAAACCCACGTAAAATGCTAGCTAGGTGTGGCAGCCCACCTGTGATTCCAGCCTCATAAGACAGAAATAGGAGATCCCAGAGCAAGCTGGCTAGCCTGACTAACCATATGATAAGGGTTTGACCAAGATTTGCTGTCTCTATGAATACAATAGGATATGACACCTCAGGCCTCCAAATGCATTCACACCTCTCCAGGTGCATGGCAGCACATATGCAAATATGCATATACACACATGCACACTACACATAAGCACACAAATGGAAAAATAACAACTAAGTTGATAGATATTGCCATTAGGCAGAGTTGAACCAAACGACTTTGCCTTGCAAACTATCAGAATACAATTCAGTATGGTCTCTATAAGAGATTAGAAATAGCATAAAGCCCACCCTCAGCTAAGGAAACTGTCAACCAAGATGTCTGAGTAAAGCCAAAAGAAAATCCACACCACAAAGCAATGGCTCACTGCATCCTTTGGAGTTTGCGATGTTGAAAACATACTGCCATAAGCAAGTTCCTCTCTAACGGGTTATGGAAGAAAAGCAATGACCTCTCTAGTTGGATACATATGGGATCAACAATCAGTTAGATCCCCGTGAAGCTACAGGCCCTTGGACAAGATGACTTTCTCCATTTGTATGTAGCGCACTTTCATTTACCTGGTCATTTTCTCTATGGCTGCTACCATATTGAGTACAGCCTCTGTGACCCTGCAGGGACAAGCTCCTGACACTGTTGGTCCCCTGCTTATCTGGTTTCTGCCACATTAGCTAGGAACTGTAGAAAGTCCTCTTAAGGGCTGTCCACTTCTCTTGCAATGAATTGGATCTGTAAGGTCCCTAAAGGCCCAGATGGTACAGGCTTGGTCCCATTGCCAGGCATTGAGAGGTACTAGGATCTTTAGGTCACTAGGAATGTGTCCTGGAATGGGATGAAGAAATCCTAGCCCTGTCTTCTTTATCTTTATCACTTCACAGCATGGAGGTGAACAGCTTTCCTCCACCTTGTGCTCCCTGCCATGATGGACTACCTCATCAAAGATCCCAAAGCAACTGGACCAACTGGATCATGACTGGAACCTCAGCAACTCTGAGCCCCAAAATCCTTTCTATTTTAATAATCTGATGGTCTCAGATATGCTACAGTAATGAAATGTGACATTATCCACATAGCCCATTCTTTCTCTCTCTTGGGTCTTCTTCCCAAAAGTTCCATCACAGAAACCTCCTTTGAGTACCCTCCACATGACACCACTTTCCTTTCCTGATCATCACAGCCTTCTCACTGATCTCTATACTGTCAATCTAAGCAGGCAGAAAGCAGGGGCACCATGCTACCACATTCCCTGTAGCTACACTGTGACTGGCAGTAGCAAGTGTCTGCTAGATTTTTTTTTTTAATTTTGTTCAGTAAATTTCAATATGGAACCAGAAGACAGCTTACTGAAAATTAATGACAAGAGTCTATCTGATACCATACAGTGGGGTGAATGAAGGTTCAGGAAGGAGGTAGCTTTGGTTTCGGATTGTCATTGCTACAAAGT
This sequence comes from Onychomys torridus, assembly GCF_903995425.1. Classification (NCBI taxonomy): domain Eukaryota; kingdom Metazoa; phylum Chordata; class Mammalia; order Rodentia; family Cricetidae; genus Onychomys; species Onychomys torridus. Next base: position 64,798,277 of record NC_050447.1, read on the forward strand.
CCTCCTCTATGGTATGATGTGTAAGTTCAGTAAGTGTATCATGTCTTCCATATGGGAAAACGATAGAGAATGCCACAAGAGCAAAAGCAGCTTGCACTATTCTTTAGTTGTTCTTTGCAGACATTACCAGGCATCCCATAAACACCTGCATCACAAGCCAGGCACATGCATTATCATGGAGACGCTCACGCAAGCCTGCTGCATTATTCTTGATGGGTTGATGCTCAACATTAACTTCCAGCAGTAGCAGCAAAAGCACAGTAAAACACCTTCAAGAAGCACGTGTGCTCTGCCTTTGATTCTGATGACTGCCTTACCTGGGATTCAGTGACACAAGGCTTTTGCTCTGTCCAGTGTTCCTGGGGGAAGCCATAACTATAGAGATTCACAATGGGTTACTAAGAATGAGTGAGTGTTGAACACTTAGCAGAAATGGGCCCTCTATAGCACTCTCTCCAAGGCTCAAGTAGCACTGTCTCAGAGGGGACAGAAAGAATCTAGGAGCTGGAGCAAAGGGTAGAGTTGTGGAATGCTGGCTTCTGGGAATGACACGGCCAATGCACTCGTTAACACTTAGCAGCTATGGTCACCCGAATAAGTCTGCATAAGTCTGGGAACAGAATATTCCAGATAGAGTAGAGGGGTACATAAGAAGCTCTTCCCTTCCCTGAGGATTTATGGGTTAGTTAAGGGTTGCTGGGTAGCCATGGATAAGGTGCCCAGGCTCCTTTAAACTACCACTCACCCACATTACTATAGGAACCCTAATTCATTGGTCAAAAACTGTTAAAGTAGAAGGGACTAGTTGACAAGAGGAAGGAATCAGTAAAAAGGAGGATGAACTAAATGGACATATTCAGGGGTATATATGATCAAAATACAATAAATATACATATGAAAAGGTCACAATAAAATCCATTGTTATTTAACAGATGCTAATAAAAAACTAATAATTAATATAAGACCATCCCTGTTACTTAAATGCCAACTTCTGTCTGTTTCACTGATGAACATGACTTAACAGCCGTCCTCATTTGCTGTCAGCTCCACAAATAGACCACAAATCCTCCTTCACACATTAGGAATGGATAGATGATAAATAATGAGACAGATACAAGTATTTGATAGATGATAACGATGGTAATAGATGGTAGACAGATGCTATGACAGATGGTAAACAGGTAGACATATAGATATAAGACATTTAGATATAAATAAGTAACTTTAAATATATAATAGATACATGATGTAATGATGATATATAATAGAGTTAGATGATAGATGAGGAGGAGAAAGAGAGATGATAAGTGAGATAGATATAATCATAATGGAGCTAGATGATGGCTGGATAAATAGATGGACAAGTTGACAGGTACTAACAAACAAAGACGGATTAAAGATATAGATAACAGACAGGTATAGATGGTGGGAGATAGACAAATAGATGGAAAGATGCAGAGGTTGGATACTATAAGACAGATAACACACAGACAGATGGTTAGATAGGCAGGTAGATAGGCAGGTGACAGACATGGAGATGGGGGTACACAGGTGAACGTGGAGATAATTGAGTAGGTGAACTAGGACAGTATGGAGCAGAGTTATATCTTTATTTCTTCAATCAGAAACAGGATGCCCATCTTGGTGTACCTGATAGGCATTATCACACTCAGTCTCTTGACTCGACTCATGCCTATAAGTCTCATCACTTCTCCAGCAATCTCAACTCACTAGAGTAGAAAGTCACGCGGCAAGGAAGTGATACACTCAGGAAGGCTCATGACACCTATCCAAGGAAGTGATACTCCCATGGAGGCTTATCACATCCAAAAATTTCCTACAGGTACAGGCTCTGTGAACCTTTCTCCTAAGAATTAGCTAGCAGCAGAAAAACAAAGAGGGAAGACAAGATTGTGATATTTTTGCATTCTAGTAGACATTTACATTATGTCAGTATTTCCTGTATTTCTTTCTTTTTTCTTTATCTCCACAGTCCAGGCTGCCAAAGAAGAGAGGTCACACCTCTGTAGAGCTTATGCAATCACAGAGTGACAGCCAGCTGAATAAATCCTAAATGATGTGGAGAGCATGGAAAGGGACCCCTAGAGTCTCCCCATTTGAAATGACATGATTCTGTTTTTGTTAAACACAGGGGTTTCACCCTGGCAGATATTTTAAGGCAAAATGCCTTCTAAGAGAAAACATAGAGAACCAAACCTCCATGTGCCTGGGATTTTATCATAATAGCCTGCTGAGTTTCCTTAAAGAGAAAGACAAATTTCCTTAAATTCACCACACTGAGTATTTTCAGAGACATTTCTGCCAGCAACTTCTGGCTCGTCCTCTCTCATTTCATTATCACAGGTTGAGATACTCATCCCAGGACACACTGACCTGAGTTAGCAGATGACTCTGTTTCTCTAGCTTCATGTCCCTAGTGGCTGGCTCTCCCTTTTATATGAGGATGCACACACCCCAGAAACACACTGCATATAAACCAAATGTGACAGGTAGACCAGCTGATTCATAGGATGGTACAAGATACTAACAGTCTTAGAATAATACTATATAAATCCATTGTTTGTCTATCGGTTGGGGACTTTGGTACACTGAAGAAGGCAGCAAGTTAGAATAATTTGGTATAATGGATGGTCCCAATTGGCAATTATTTGACTGAGCATGCAGGTTTATGACAAATGTCATCACTATTATCTGTCCCTAATAATTCTATGATGCTCATAAAGTGGCCCAGCATATAAGGAGTCATCATAAGACTTGACTTGACCCATAATACCAGAAGGTCAAGACCCACTCCAGGTCCCAAGTTTACTTTTAGAGGATGTTGGAAGTTGAATGGACTCTGGCTCCAGCTTAATTAAATCTATCTCCTCAATACCATCTCTGAAGTCAAAGTCAGTCACACACTGCTTTCTGTATCTCTACAAAGCCCTCCCAAGTCTAATACCCAGAAAACAAGTTGATGCATGCTTTAGACACCATGTTCTAGAAGCTTCCTTCTCTCCAACATATAGACCCCCTCACACATATCTCAGGACCCCTCTCCTCAGCTTGCAGCTAGTCTTTCCAAATACCAGTCTTGCTTCTGCCTATAGACACTATCTACTTAGAGCAGACCAGCCACAGAGAAAACAACTCCCGTTTCACATTTTCTGAAGATACAAAAGTGTTTAAATTCCAACACTGCCGATGGCCCGGAAAAGCAAGGCATCTGTCTCTGCTTCAATTACCTCGTTCTCTTTAAGCAAAATGAAATTTGAAGCCATGCAGAGTCTCTGGCACCAAAGGAAGAGCATTAGCATAAATATTGGTTTGGTGGAACTTACATTTTTCTTCCACTCACAGAACTGAAGCGCTTGCTTTTTATTTATTTATTTTTCCTTCCATCTTGCTGCACATATTTTTAACCATCAGCAAAAATCAACTTTTGTCATCAGAAAACTGCTTCTGGCTAGGCTTTTAAATTTGGTAGCTGGCAGGCTATCAGAAAATGATTGGGAATAACCACTTTTGACTTGAAAAACAAAATCATTAGTCAAGTAAGATAGCCAGCCCCTAAAGAGATAATGAAGCCAAGCTCTTGTTGTTGGTTAACATGGCTGGCGGATGATAGAGAGTCTCACGCTAGCAACCAGAACTTGCCATGTGAATTGGGCTTGCAGGCGCCTGCAAAGAAACTAGGTTAGTCACTGTATTTTTGTCAGGTTTGGCATTCCTGACCTGTCAATCAATACCAGGCACTAATACAGGCAAACAACCTATGCCACCCTAGCCACAGTCGAATCATGTCAGCCTGCTGGCACTCTGAGAAATCCCCACTGCCCAGGCTTCACATTCAAACTGCTTGGAATACCAAGAAAGCTACTCCCACATGGCTTCCTCTGAGCCCCTTAGTGCTACTTGATGGCGAAGCACCAGACAACCCAGAATCCTCTTGGGTTTTAGTCCTAAAACATAACACACTCTTTTATACCTATTGGTTAGCCACAGCCTAACATCTCTGCTCCAGCCAGGCCTGGCCTGTTTGCCAGAATCTTCCCCAGATGTACAGAATCTTCCACCCATACTGTACACTTGAGATTGTACTTTACCTCTGTCAAGCCAATGTTGCCGGACATACCTTAGTCCCCCCACCCCCTTCCCTCTGCTCTCAGAAAACTGTGCTCCCATCTCCCTTTAGGCTGCACCTATGATTACTTAGCTTTGGATCATATAATTTTCCCAAAACTGAATGGGGAAATCAGATAGACAGAAGGCTAAGAGGGCTGGGTTTGATCCAGTTCAGATAGCAATAACACCTGCTCCCAGCAGCTGCCTGGTAAATAACTGGTCAGTACGTCAATTCTGGAGCCACAGCATTGTGCTCTAAAGAGCATTCATCCTGGCTCGGCAGCAATAAAAAGGTCACAGTGATGCCATTTTTCTTAGAGAGAGCCCTGGTATGTGCAAGGAGAGAGCAGAGAATTCCTGGAAGAGTCCAGAAACTATTCCATTATCTCATCAAGTCACCAGATACCCCCTGAAGTTGGACCAGTAAGATGCAGTGGAAGCAGGGCAAGAGAGATGGCTCAGTGGTCAAGAGCACTGGCTGTTTTTCCAAAGGAGCTGGGTTGAGCCAGGTTCAATTCCCGGCACCTACATGGTAATTCACAACTCTCTGTAACTGTAGGTCAGACTTTCTCACACATGCAGGCAAACCACCGATGCACAGAAAAATTAATAAAATGAAGTTTGTTTATGCCAGGCAGTGGTGGTGCACACCTTTAATCCCAGTACTTGGGAGGCAGAGGAAGGCAGATCTCTGAGTTCAAGGCCATTCTTGTCTACAAGTAAAGTTCTAGGACAGCCAGAGCTATTACATAGGAAAACCCTGTCTCAAAAAAACAAACAAACAAACAAAATGGACTTCCAATGTCCATTTACTTCCTCGTGGTTAGCCTCTACAGTAGGTCACCTCCCCAAATAGGAAGGAAATGGGAAGTACTCTCTGGGTGTTGGGTAGCTGGGGCTTGGCCTGGATCAAGGAACAACATAAAACTCATGAACACACTTAGAGACTAGGCAGGTTATTATTGTCCAAGAGCAGGTACCAGGCAGACACTGTGGAGGTAGAGGACCACAAAAATGCCACATGGGCTGGGTTGGCAGCTCAGTTGGTAAAATGCAGGAGGCCCTGGGTCAAATACTACATAAAAATTTACGTGGTGGTATATACCTGTAATTCCAGCATTTGGGTGGTGGAGGGAGGGACTTAAGGAATTCTAGGTCACCATTGGATAGGTAGTGAATTCAAGGCCAGTCTGGAATAGACGAAACCCTGTCTTTAAAAAGGCAAAGAAGGAAAAGAAAAAATGCCAGCCATTCTCTCCTGCCTATGAGGTCCGTGGCTGTCCAAGGTACCTTCTTCCTTGAAAAGCTTGAACTATTTGATCCTGAGTGCTCACTCCATATTCTCATTCTTCTGTATTCCTAGAGCATTTGATTTAAATATATCACAACATATTTCCCTAACTCATGGGGGAGAGCGTGTTGATGAGACTGTGAGTCTTTCATGGTAAGGATGTCACCTTTTCATCTTTGAATCTCTAGTGTTACATCCCCAGGAAGAGAGGTGCTTTGCTAGATGTGAACCAAACGGAATCGACTCAAGGGATCAGATATCTCCTTTGGAAACGGAACACAATGTAAAGCTCTTGTGAGAACAGTTCAGATGCCTTACCTCTTTAAGCACCAGCACACACTTGCCAGGCCCCACTGACTGAGGTAGCTCTGCAATCCTCCCTTTGTTCAGGAACGGGCCTGAGAAACATCTGTGGTTGACAAAGAGCTGTGGACAGGAGTACTTCCCATTGACAGTGCCTGCTGGGAGAGAATGACAAGGTGGATGCTGGGGACTGCTGTACCATGACTTATGATGCTGTCAAGACCTGTGCTGGATCCAAAGATCTTGTCTGGATGGGTAGAGAATCTGGAGTAGAAAGGGACTCTGAATGGTCCCTGCTTCCCCAAGAGCTAGAGCTGTTATGATTCTAATTGGGCAGCTTGACTTGAGTTTAAAAGTATGGCAGAGAAACATGGTTTTCTCCTTTGAGAAAGGTGCCCTGTGTCCTAACACCAGCACATTGTCAGGTCTGTAAAAGTGTCTTAAGATACTTTTACACTTTTTAAAGATACTTTTACACTTTGCTTATTTTTCCCATTATGTCAACATAGACTTTTCTGTAGATTATATAGCATAGAGATACAGAAAGAAGAAGACTATAACAGTGACAAACCAGGAATTATTACACAGCTCAAGGACAGCCACCATCATACAGGTAAGATGCCCTGTGAGTTCTACCCCAGCAACTGCCCTCATTGCCCCTAGAAAAGGGACCCTCAATCTTCCTAATGCTGTGACCCTTTAATACAGTTCCTCATGTGGTGAGCCCCAACCATAAAAATATTTTCATTGCTACTTCATAACTGTAATTTTTCTGCTGTTATGATTCATAATGTAAATAGCTGATATGCCGGGTACCTGCGATGTGACTCCTGTGAAAGGGTCATTTGACCCCCAAAGGAGTTGTGGCCCCCAGGTTGAGAACCTCTGCCTTAGAAGTAACCATCACCCTCAAATATGCTATTTATCACTCCCACACAAATTAATAAACTTTACTTCTCAACACAAGGATGTGTGCAATCAGCGATCCACATCTGGGATCTTTACAAAAACATCTCATGGATGGTTTTCTATCACATATTGTTAGCTTACTTAAGTTTCCCAGAGTCACAAGTCAATAAAATTATATCAAATTTGCCAACAAACCTAAAACGTTCAGTTTTACTTCTATACATGAGTCACTCCTCTTATGGATATATCAGTTTATTTGTCATTCCTCAACTTTTCCTTAAGTCATCCAGTAATGACTTAAGGAATGTGTCTTCAAATATCAACTTCTGCATATGAGCAAGAGAGATTTGTGTAAGGACATAGTGGAATTGGCTTGTCCATCCATCTGCATAGCCACACTCTTAGTAAAGATGGCCACACTGCTCCCTACAGTGACAACTCACTGACATTCTCCACAGCATCGTGTTAGGGCTGCGGATGTCCCACACCCAGGCCAGTGAGGCATTGTCAAGCTTCTCCGTGTTGCCAATATAATGGAGAGAAAATGCACCCCACCATTGGCTTGAACTCCTATCTGTTCTACACACTCAGCAGGGCATATTGGGTCTCTAGCTCTGTAGTCCAGATTGGTGTGGAACTCACAGCTCTTCTCCTATGGGCTCTCAAGTGCTGGAATAACAGCTGTGCAACACCACATCTGGCTTGATTAAAATTTGTTGGTGTTTATAAATACATAATGAAGTCCCTTTTTGGGCTAGGAGAACGACTCTCTGATGTCCCCACTCAGCTCTTACCCAAGATATGCCACAGAAACTGTGGTATTTCTTCAGAAATACAACTATTTGTGTGAAGGCAATTTAACAGTTCAGAAAGGCTGGTTTCTTAAACTTAAGACCCAGTAGATAGGTAGGAATTTTACCCTGAATGTATGAAAAAGAGTACTATAAAAAAAAGAGTACTATTACTGCAGTGGACTATAAAACAGTAGCTGATGTGGTTTTCCAAAATAGCACTTTGAATTTTGAGTTTTATACAATAAGCTGGATAATTAACTTCACAAGTGAATTTCCTTATAATTTTCAGTAGTATTACCCAGACTTTTAGTTAAATATTCATCTAGTCTATTTATAAAATTGTTTTCTTTACTGCAAAAAGAACATCAGCTAATGAGAGTATTCATACTCTGTAGACCACAATCCTGGCATTCAAAGCAGATTTTGTTTGGTCAAGAACACAGAACCCCTCAAGTCAAGTACCAGTTCATGCAGACATATCTGTAGCCACATTTGGTGGTCCAATGGCAGCTCACAATTGTATCTCACAAAGATGTAACAATGTGTTAATAAATCTATCAGTCACAATCAGCTTCTCAGACTCAGGTTGCCATGAATAAATCAACAGTGAGTGGGATTTAAGAATCACTAGGGCAAAGGTGCCAGAGACAGTGAAACATACTTGGAATCCCTGTACTTGGTAGGATTGAGAGTTCAAGGCTAGCCTGGGCTTCATGGCAAGACCATGCCTCAAAAGGGTCAAGTGGAACTGTGATAAAGTGTCAAGAAAGGAATGCCCAATACTAACTAATAATCAATGTTTTCCTTTTCTTCATCACGGTCCATGACACAGGATGCTAATCTGATTTGTAAATGGCCAAATAGCAAACAAATCCTTTTCCTGAGGATTACAGGACCTGTCTACAGCTCTTAATCTAACAATAGTAAAGATGAAGTAAGTACAACTTTAGCTTAATAAAAATTCTAAAAATGTATATCTGTCAGTGAGTAGCAACTGAGGAAAAGAAAATAGTCTCGAAGCTGAGATGCAGTGACTGAAACAATACACATGTCTCCAGTCACAACTACACAGTGGAATGAGATCGAGTCCTTCATGGGGCCCATTTACCTGCAGTGTCCATGTGAGGGAATAAGCAAAGGTCATGAGGTATTTTCTCAACAGGCACTGTGGATGACAATCTGTGGATATAGAAAATCAACTATTACAGGGTGCAGAAGAAAGGAGTGCATTGTGAAATCTTTTCATCACTTAAAACGACTATGCTGGAAATTCAAGATAAAAGTCATTATAAGGTAGGCTGTGTGTACAAGAAGAGCACCAGTAAACTAAATAAGGAGGTCATTTTGGAAAATTGGTTTTCAAATCCATTTGATGACCCTAAAAAATCTAGGGTGCAAATGCTCCCCAAGTGGACAGCCCTGATCAATGAGTTTCTTCTGAACTTAGAATAATGTCTTCAATTACATTCTAGATACAACTGACACATAATTAATGTCAGACTTTTCCACTGTAATTGTCTAATTGAAAACAACCTTGAAGTGACTTTGGGCATCCTTACTCTGTGCCTATGAGGGTCATGGCCATACTAAAAAGAAGACTCAAGAGGAAAAACTATAAACTGGTGATAGTTAAAATTTTAATTCTGGCTTGTTCTGTTAGAGTTCAGGTAAAAAGTTCATAAACAAATGGTTGTGTGTGTGTGTGTGTGTGTGTGTGTGTGTGTGTGTGTGTGTAGTCTTACAGGAACATAGGAAAACTGGGACTCATCCGTGCTGCCTGCATAGCAATCATGGTTTTTGAAAATTGACCTAAATGTCAAATAAACCACAGCAGATATCTTAAGATGGGGAGGGGAGCATCCTCTACAGCAGTGGATAACAGACTGTGGTTCCCTGAGCCCACAGAACTGGCATCAGCTGGGAATTTGTAGAAATCTAGATTCTCAGACCACACCCCAGATAGCCTAAATCAGAAATCATGGGGATGGGGCCAGCAATCCATGTGAGGTGAGAGAATCATTAATCTATGAATTGCAAATTAGGACTCAATCGAGAGCCTACTGTCAATCTATCTACTTCATGTTACATAGACAAACTGGAGCCAAGTTACAAGCCCGACCCATGGCATCCAGTGATGACCACCATAAAATACCCTCAAAGCCATTGTCCTCAGTCAATAATTGGTGTAAGCATTTGTTTCATTTCTTTTATTTAATTGTAAGCCTGAATACACGAAAAGGTGTTGTTTTCGGTTAACTTTATAACCGTATGTTTTTGTTCCTTAAGAAAACACAATCACTTCAGATGGAAGGAACATTTGGATGTATTTTAAATACTTTATAACGCACAAAAGATTCACCAGACATTCCAACTTTTCAAATACACCCTGCCCACATGTACAACACTTTACCCTTAAACACTCATTCCCCTAAAATTGCAGCCTATATCTATACCGTAACAGGAAAAACCCACAATTTTTACATATGAAACCAAATTTAATATTTTTTAAAAATTCAAAAGTATTGTTTTTAAATGGGGATGTTAAGATGTCAAGGGGTAGAGCAGCTTCTCACATTCAGGCAGCTGTGTGACAGGGGGGTCGAGGTGACACTGAAGTCTTTTGCCTCTAGGCACTCAGGGTCAGCAAAACAGATCACCCACCCATCTATAAACTACACTTGTCATATGAGGCCACCAAGAATCAGTACCAGAGACAGTCGTTTCCATCAGTGCGGACTAAAAAGTGAGAAATAATCATGGAGGCTGTAGAAGACTTTGAGAATGGACTCTGTATTTTGCACATTATAACTGCACAAGGAATAAAAGCTGTCACCATCAATGATGACATGCTTGTTAACTAACACTCAGGCTCTTTATAGCTAATTATGCAACTTGGGAGGGGGAAAAGGGAAGAAAAAAAAAAACATACTTTTTTTCCGGCTGTACAACTGCAATCTTTCTCTTCTTTTCTGCTGTAAAACGGGAATACAAAATGAAAATGACATTGTTAGTGAGGCTAGTCCATTTTTAATAGCTTAGTGTAAAAGTGCTCCCTGTCTAGAACTGGATACGTAGCTGCCAGCAACCTTGAATATCTGATCCTCCAGGACCCACCTCCAACTTACTAGAATTACCTAGATGCACCACCACGCCCAGTTTGTGCAGTGCTGGGCATGGCTGAGCTCAGGCTTCAGTGCATGCTGGGTAGGTGGCCATGTAGGTGTGCATGGTCTCAACAGAGCTGCTTCCCCAGCCCCTCATTATTTCTGAGTAGGACAGGAATCATTTCTCTAAGCCCTTTAAGCCTTTAAATTATGAGGATAGTTTTTTAGCACCAATCCCTAATTATTATTTTTTATTAAGATGAGTCCCATGTCTATTCTTATAACTAAAAAGTTGCTGGACTTGAGCCACAAATTTACATACTATCTACTAGCATAAAACAGATATGGTTTTATCAAATATGAAAATTTTGTAAGTACATTTAATCTTATCACTACACTGACTATTTTATGTTAAATGTCACTTTTAATAAGGAAGATAAGGAGAATACATATTGTACTGCACATAAACACACATTAAGATAAATTGTTGTAAACTTAACAGAAATTGTGATAAGGTGAAGAATACTTCCAAAATAAGTCAACCTCAATGAAAAGAAGATGCTGCATTAGTGGGAGGGGACAGGCAGTTGGCAATGTGCATGGTCAAATATGCAAATGAACCAGCAAATAATGGTCTGGGGAGATGAGAACACTCTGTGTCACTATTTCTTTGAAGACTTGTTTCGTTTTTAATTATGCAAGTATGTCTATGTGGGGTTATGTGTATATGAGTCTAGCCAAGGATCTAGATCCCTTGGAACTGGAGGTTCAGGTGGTTTTGAGCTGCCTGATTTGGGTGCTGGGAACTGAAATAAGCCATTTGTCCAACTCCAATATTTGCATTAAATCTGAACTCTTATCCCACCAAAATCTAATAGCTGTAGATTATTGTCAACAAATGCTATGATTGGCATAGTGGTGCATGCCTTTAATCCCAACACTCAGGGGGCAGAGGCAGCTGGCTTTGTTTTTTTTTTTTGAGTTTGAGTTCAGCCTGGTCTACATAATAAGTTCCAGGACAGCCAAAGCTACATAGTGAGACCTTGTCTTAGAAATAAAAAATGCTGACTTTAGAAAATGCGGAATTATCTGAGTTGAGACTGATTAACAACAAAAATGTATATAAATCAAGCTAAGGCCTACCTTTTTATAAAGGTGATAATCATTTGTTAGAAATAAATATTACAGAGGAACTGGAGAGATGGTCACTCACATGTACATATATCCACACATAAATACATACATACACACAAAATAAAAAATAACCTGGGATACATAGTGAAACCCTTCCTCAAAAACTGGGGGAAACGAAAATTTAAAATATGATGTTTAATCTCTGGTTTCCCAAATCAAAACAATGGATTATGTGGCCTCTATTAATTGTCTCCTTACTGTCACCTATAAAATATGTCCAAATGTTTGTTTGATATCAGCACTTAAAGAATAATTGAGACAATAATAACATAGGCATTCCTTAGAACATCTAGAACCTTTATTTTTCACAACCTCCTGTACCAACTTGCCCATTTATTCACCAAGATTGTGGACACTATGTGTTCAATCACCCCATCCCACTGGACAACACTTACAAACTGTTTTTTGTGGTGTGGTCAAAGGGTAAAAATTCGCTTCACACCAGCCCACGGGGAAGATATCCATGGAATCCATGTCTACAATGACCTCTGGGATTGGAGGCTGCAGACCTGTGTAAAGAAGAAACCAACATAATGGGTACCAAAAATAAACAGAAGGAAACACATACACAAACACACACACACACACACAAAGCATCCCTAAGACTCAGAAATGCATTCCTGCAAATATTTCAAAACACGGTAATAGTATAGAGGATAGCTTGTAGAATGTGTAGTCTTAAGATGGGTACAAATGTTGAAATCACTTAACGGTGAAAATCTGAGATAGTTTAAATAAAACAGGAGTTTGGAAAAAAGATATACATTGCCCTAAAAAATGAGGAGGGAAGAAGGTTGTTAGGAAAAATTGGATCAGGGCCAGACATGCTCAAAAAAGGGACCAGATGTCCCCTTTCCTAAGAGTAGCTAAGAAACTAAAGACATGTGGTACAGCTTGTAAGCCACCATGACAGAATTCGTTCCACACCAAGCAAAGAGTAACTGTCAACTAAACAAAAGCAAACATTACAGCCAAAAGCAAAAGCTATAGGGAAACCAGAGTAGAGATAAGGCGATTTCCTGAGAGGATGTGTTTGTCTCTCAGCTTTGACTGGAGTGACTCATATGTGTATGTGTATGTGTATGTGTATGTGTAGGTGTAGGTGTATGTGTATGTGTATGTGTAGGTGTAGGTGTAGGTGTAGGTGTAGGTGTGTATTCATGTTTGTGCATGTGCAGTTGCATGTGTGTGCAGGTATGAGTGCACTCCCATGTGGAGGCCAAGAGGTCAACCTCCAGTGTCAATGGCCACATGCACCTATACCTTAGTTTTTTAGATAGGGTCCCTGACCCTGAGATCCTAAGTAGGCTCACCAGTGACCCTCAGGCATCCACCTGTCTCTGCATCCTCATGTTCCCCACCCAAATGTTAAATCCTAAGAGCTTATTCACCAGGCCAGGCAGCCTGGTCAAAATGGCAAGCTCCAGATTCTGTGAAAGACCATATCTTGAGGAACTACGGTGGAAAGAAAGCAGAGGAAGGCACCGAAGTCCCTCTCTGCCATCTGCACAAGTACACATAGGCTGTGAATAGGATGAAGAAAAGCAATTGGAGTATATGCCTATGCCACACACATACATACCACAGCAAAGGGGGAGGGAAAGAGAGAGGGAGGGAGGGAGGGACACACACACACATACATACCACACCAAGGCAGGAAAGAGACAGGGAGTGGGGGAGAGAGGGAGACACACACACACAGTGGGGGTGGAGAGAGAGAGAGAGGAGAGAGGAGAGAGGAGAGAGGAGAGAGAGAGAGAGAGAGAGAGAGAGAGAACAAATACATGCTCAAGTAAGCCATGTGGGTATCACCTCGGAAAATTTTTCCTGACCCTCATCTTTTAAACGTCAATGTGGATGGTGAGTAGCAGCAATTGCTTATTTACTTTTATCAGCCTTATCAATTGCTGTGATTATCACAGATGTGTAGGTGCATCTGTCCAGATTCCAGATAACCTTTTAAGGGCAAGCTTATTATTTCCAAGCCTGGAGACCCAACAGCTTTACAAAATGATGCATGTGTCCAGGGCTCTTGCTTGCTTGCTCCAGCACTGCTGGGATTACAGAAGCAATCCCAGAGGCTTCATCAAAGACTCAAGTACCTATCACTTCATATGTAAGCAAAACACACTGCATGAACTTCCTGAACAAACAAAAGTATTTATGAAAAGTAAACACCCTTCTAGATAGGACCACGCCTGAGTTCTGCCTCTGTCTCAGCTGCATCTCGTCAGCATCACTTTCACTTTCTCACATTTGTCTAGAAGGTCCTCCTCAAGACCCATCAGGAAGCAGACAGCCCCTCCTTGGGAAAGTACTGAAATAAGGTAGGGTATGTTCAAGTGATGGAACATTCTGCGGCTATTTAAATACTTAATGTAATGATCTCCAAGATGTGTCGTAGAGTGGGAAAAGACAGGCTGAACCCATCAGTGTAAAGCACACGACTCTGTTTTCAAGGGGTGAAGACATGTCTAATTATGTACGCATGAAATAAATCTGAGAGTAAACGTCAAATACTAACAGTGGTATCCCCCGAGACAAGACCAACAGTGAGATACTTTGTGGGTACTGTACCTTTGTGGATGTTTTACACATGGCTTCCACAATCTCCAGTACAGTCAAGAAGAAAAGAAGCGTTTTGTGCATAAATGTTGTTTTGCGATCAAGTTCAAAATAATAAAATGCAAGATACCGCACAAGAAAGGAAAATGAGACCATAAAGAAACCACTGCTAAAAGAGCTTTGGTAGTCCTGAGGTAAATTTACAAGCATCTGAATTTGTAGGAACCTTAGAGACAATTTTCCATCTCCTGTAACCTTTGCTCTCCCATCGTGGATTCCCAAGACTCTGTTTGCCTGTGGGGTTGCTAGAACTTTATAATGCAGCTCAATCTAGTCAACAGCACAGGCTACTTCAACAGAGATGGTGACCTGTATAAACCTAGAAACGTTGAGATGACACAGGTAGATTCTGTGGAACACAATCCTGCCAAAGTCCCAAAGATATGCAATTACATCACTTCCAACAAGCCACGAGAGAGAAGAAGCACAGGTGGATTAGAGAGTGGAGATGCTATGGGGTACCACAGGGAAGAGAGATCCGAGGGGAGAAAGCCTCAGAGCCAACCACAATACAAGTAATGATTTTCATTTACTTCAGTAATAGAATTATCGGTGCAACTTCTTCATCTTGCCTAAATGCTGGGATGGGAAAAAGGTAAGAGGCGTTTAAGGGAACAATTTCACTTCGGTTAATGTTCTTAGGCAAAGCTAAAGGCCATAGCAAATGTGAACAGTCTCCAAGACAAGATGAAGACAGAAAATGTAAGATGAGGGAAGAGTCACTAGAACCAGGTGATGGATGGAGCCCCGGCTTTGACCTGCCATGCTTGTCCCCTTTGCCATGTCAATCAACAAAGGAGCCTTTGGAGCATTTCTTTGTCAGCCTTGGAGCCAAACTCCTAAGGAATAAAGAGAGAACAGAACTGTGGCCAGCAAGGAAAATAAATAAAATAAAAAGGTCAGAGGAAATACACAGTCTGAAAGAAAATGGTACAAATGGAACTGAAGGGGGTACCCGCATGCGTGGGTACATGTGTATGCATACACGCGTATGTACCTGTTTGTGTGTGTGTGCATGTATATATGCATATATGTGTATAAGTGTTTGTGTGTGTGCATACATGCATATGTGTACCTGTTTCTGTATGTGTGTGTATACATAGAGGGAAACACATTCCACAGGGAAGACATTCATAGTTCTTACTACAGGCCAGCTTTTTCCCATGAGTTTAGTTCATAATAATCCTGAAAACTAGGGGCTTTTCCCAACAATCCTGAAAAAATAACAGGGACTTTTCTATTTCCATTTTCAAGACAAGTAACCTGAGGTACAGAGAAGCAGCAACTAGTAAGTGTAATAAGATGTGGGACTTACCCCTGGCACTTCAGAAGTGTTCACTTCCTAATTTCATTTTATTTGGGGTAGCATATCAAGCATGTGGCTCCTTCTCTTATGAAGCCCATCTTATTAGCAGAATTGCTATGGTTACCACACAAGAGGCCTGGTCAGGCTAGGTTCTGCAGGCCAGTGGCAGCAGACTCAAGTTCATCTAGGGATTCAGCTTCTTAAGGATATGTTCATCAGGAATCACTCTTATCCCAATGACAGAAACCAAAGTGACCCCCCCCAACATGGCTCCTCTGCAAAGCTTTCAAGAGGGGTGTCCCCAGTCTGTTATTAACAGCAACATAGCCATGATTCCAACTGAGCCACCACAAACCTATCTATCCAAGCAACAACTAACAGAGCCACAGAAATCTGGCTGGATTTATGACCTCTTCCCCCAAAAGATCTTGCCTTGGAAGCAACGTTTTCTTCTACCTAAAAACTATTATGATTGTTCTCATGGCCTGATCTTTGACAGTATGTCTTCTACAAATTTCCCACAGGTCATACCCCTTTGTGGAGCTGTGCAAGCCACCTGGGTTGGCTTGAAAGAGACTTATTTCACATTAGCACTTTTCCTTTACTGTATTTGTGCAGTGCTTGCAAAATGTTTATTAACTACCTGACTTTCCCACAAATGATGGAAATGCGTAAGATACTGTTTTCTGTGCTGTCTCCTAAAACAGGAGGGGGCTCTAACAGGTCTCTCTGAACCAAAGATACCTGGCAAATTTGACAAACTAGTGTGGGTGGTGACTTAGAGTTCATAGGAAGCACCAGGGGAGACAGCTTAATATACAGCTTCCAAACCCAGTTCCCAGGGACTTGAAAATATAAGGTCTCATCAGGGCCCCTGATATGTGGACTCTTGTTGATTATGATATAGACACAGGGTGGTCAATCTTTTGTTTTCTTTGGGCTGTGCTAGGTGAAGAACTCTCTTGGGTCACACATCATTAGTGGTACACAACCGGCACACCACAGGATGCAAGAGCTTCTATATACTTACTTTGTGTGATACTGTGAGGTAGCACCGTCAACTACAAAGTTCACAGCGAAGAAACGTGTAAGTCACAGAAATGAAAAGTAATCTCAGAGTGTTTAGGGTTACAGTTTTATTGGGCACATTTATAGCTATCCTGGGTTATATGTGGTCTATGGGTGGTACACTGGACGGATGTAAAAGGTGGTTATGGAAACTCAAGCAAGATTTTGAAAAACCAATTGAGGAGTTTTCGATTGTTAGCATATTAGTGTCACAGACCTTACTCTGAAAGGTTGAAGGCCAAACGGCGGTTCTTAAGAGATGGCGGCCCCTGTGACTGCTATTGGTTTCTGTAACAAACTGGATTTATTCTTCCTGTTTGTTCAGCAGCACTGAGCACACAAAGTGAACAAGAGGTTGTGGGTAGACACTGTGCTGGGTGCGACGGAGAGACGGGGACAGGGTCACTCAGAATAGCTTATGACACGAACAAATAATAATAGCATGTTCGAGGGTACTCCCCCTTTCTAATGGAGACTAGGATCCTTGAAGGAACAGATTTGTGCAGGAAAGGGGCTACCTCAGCTGGAACTGTGGACATCCCTACATCAACAACACTCAGCACCAGCCAGACTGAAGCTGCCTGCATCACAGTTGAACAACAAGTTCATGAAAGAAAATAAGCTGTGAGGATGAGAAACAGAAGCGCCACGTCTATTCAGGAAGAGAGTGCTACTCTGACTGTGATGTTTTAACTCTGACTAAACCATGAGCTTCTCACATCTTAATAATCTTGCCAATGACGTGGTCAGGCAGGTCTGTGAAGACTAAAGAGACGAGATGGGGCTGAGGAGATGAATGAGTTGGCCAAGCGCTTGCCACAGCAGCACAAGGACCAGAGTTTGGATCGCTACCACTCAAATAAATTCCAGCGGGGCTGGGTGGTCTGCCTGTAATCCAGACCCATTGGCAGAGGAGACACAGGAACTCCCAAGGAAACTGGCTAACTATACTACCTGAATCAGCAAGCTCTGGGTTCAAATGAGAGACCCTGCTTCAATATGTAAGGTGGAGGGCAAACTGACACCAATTTCTGGCCTCTATGTGCAAGTGCATACACACATACGCATGTGCACCTACATACAGAAGAACTACGTACATGCACACTGCTACACATATGCAGGCAAAAAAGAACAAAAGAGCGCCGGGCAGTGGTGGCACATGCCTTTAATCCCAGCACTCGGGAGGCAGAGGCAGAGGCAGGCAGATCTCTGTGAGTTCGAGGCCAGCCTGGTCTACAGAGTGAGTTCCAGGAAAGGCGCAAAGCTACACAGAGAAACCCTGTCTCAAAAAACCAAAAATAAAAATAAAAATAAATAAATAAATAAAAATGAAAATAAACATAAAAAAGAACAAAAGAGCAAATCATTATGGAATAGGATATAAGCATAAAAGTATCATTATTAGTAGTAAATCCTGCATAAAACTACTGTCAGACAAATACTGCAGGACTACCTCCATGGGGGTTATAGGAAGTTCATAGAGACAGAACAGCAGCTGCTAAAGACTGGAGTGAAATCCATGGGAGTTTAGTGCAATGGGTACCAAGTTTCCATTTGAAGATAAGAAAGTTCTAGAAATGGATGCTGGTAATGTTGCACAGTGATGTGCATAAATTTAATACCACATGCCCAGGCACTTCTAAAATGACACCAAATGTGAAACTTTCAGAGTGCCATTATGACACTTCATAAAGAAATCAATCCAGCATGAAACTTGGTTATTTTGTACAGTCTATTTAAAATAACACATAAAGTTACTTGCAGACCCCCCCCTCCCTCTCTCCTTCTCCCAACTTGTCTCTCTCAGAGGTTGGGAGGGGGGATATGATTTCACATTTTGATGTGGATCCCACATACAAGCAAATATTCAAAAATCCTAAAGACTTTTGCTCTCAAGCATTTTGGATAAGGGACTGGCAACTTATACCTCATAATGTATCCAAAAGAAATGACTCTGAGAAAATGATGACACAAGAGAGGCCAAAGAAGGCAACAAAATGCTTTGACCCCACTTAAGGACAAAAGAACCATGAAAACACGTAAAACGCCAGGCCACATCTGCTGCACAAGAAAGTGACCTGGGGTAAGGTTCCCTAGTTTGTGAGATGACCCACCAATGAGCATGCAGTCCAGCTCAAAGCTGCAGTCCTGGAGGTATCAAAATTGAAAGTATGGCGCTGTCTATGGATAGTGTTCATAGCTTTAGACAGGATTACCTTCACTAGAACAATGAGAAGAAAGAAGGCAATGCAGGGTCCATCCCAAGACACTAATCCCTGTTACAATATGTCTCCCTTCCTGTCAGTAGTGTGTGAGAATTAGAATCCTTTTCCAGTGTGAACTAAAAATATTACATTAATCTCATATACTTTATTCATTGATTTCTTTCTAACAAAAGACCTTCTAAAGATACTTAAAGAATGATCTGGTTTCTTAAGGAGTCAAATATTAACTAGAAATGATCATTTTAATTACCTAAAAGTGGTCAATCAGCCATGCACTGAAAAGGCTTCAAACTGATTTAATGCATTGAAATAACTAATAAAATTGTTGTAAAGACTTTTATAAATTTAAAGTGTCAAATAAATGGCCTGTAATCAGAATAATCATTACCCTATAAAGTAATTTAATAGCCACAAAGTGACCATAATGAAGCTCTACCATTTTATCCCCAGGACTGAGGACAGGGATGCTATGTGTAGATAAAATTGTAAAGTGAAGAGAAATCGGTGCCACTGAGTTGTCACTTTTAGAAGGTAAAAGGACCTCTAAGGTCAAAGTCCCAACAAAACAAAATAAAAATCAAATTCATGTGAAACCAAGAAGATGGTCTGGAATTTAATGTATGATGTGTGTGTGTGTGCATGTGTGTATGTATGTGTACACCTTAGCACACTCTCACACACATAAATATGCACATATAGATGCCAAAGGACAGTGTTGGGTGTCTTACTTAATCACTATCCATCTGACTTTGAGACAAGGTCTCTCCAGTGAACCTGGAACTCATCAACACAGCTAGACTGGCTGACCAGAGTGTCCCTGAGATATACTTCCCTCTGCCTTCCCAATTCTAATATAACAGGTGCAGTCTAGACCAGCTGTTTACATGGACACTCAGCAGCCAAATTTAGGTCCTCACACTGTCACAGCAAATATCTTTTAAGTGAAGAAACAGGTGCATGATTTTGACTATTAATGTCATATACTATTCAATAGTCATTAGAAAATATTCAACCAGTTGCTTACAAGCACTTTTTAAAAATATAAATTAGGTCTGGAAAATGGATACTCTTTTTTCAAATTTTTGCTTCCTAGTTTTCATTACACAAAGCACTGTAAAGAAAAATAATAAGACTGGATGTGAGGTGGGGTTGTTTTTTGTTTTGGGTAGATTTTCTTTTTCCAGTAAAACCCAAAATTTGTATCTTGAGAAGATCAGAACAATAACAACAGAAGTATGGTCAAAAATGTTAAGCATGCATGCATTAAATGTTGCTCATCACTCTCTTAAGAAGTAGGAAGCTGCAGCATCTAGTGAATTAAGCACCAGAAAATGTCAAGAGCAATGAAAATGACTCCCAGGCAGATCCTAATGGCTTAGCTGGTTTCTCCAGCTATAAAAATCAGGACACTCTTACTGCTGTTTGTGTTAGGTAATTAACAGCTGCAAAGTATACTAAAAGGAGAAACTGCTAAATAAATAATGACTGCCACGGAATCTCAACCATAATGTGCTAAATAATAAAGAGGAAACATGAGCTTCTAACGTCACAATTTCTAACATCTCGCAGTTAATGCAGAGTCTCGTTAGCATGGCTCAGCACACATAGAAGAAACGTGAGTGATGAGAAGCCACAGGAGTGATCTTTTGGCTCCAATAGCAACTGATCTGAGCCTACAAGTAGCAGCAAAACCAAAGGTGTCCCCTCTGTAACTGTATCATCATTTTGCCCATGACTTTGATTGCTTCCAAGCAGAAGCCATTCACTAGGAATCCACAAAGTGAAACCCATTCTCAGACATCTCAATGACATCTAAGATGACTGCTTCACAACTTCCAGTCTATTTGACTGTAATGTTTATGAGACTATAAACTAACCTGAGAACTTGGCATGTGATTTTCAGACTTGCTTTCACAGGAAATAAGGATCACACAATATTAGTACCAAGACTAGTCCTTTCTTCCACACCTTCTTTCCCAAGTGTATTGGTTTGAATTAAAATGTCCCTAATGAACCTCAGCTCCTGGAATTGTTCAGGAAGGATTAGGAGGTGTGGCTTTGTTAGAGTTATGTCATGGGGAGCAGGCTTTGAGGTTTCAAAATACTCTTGCCATTCCCACTGTTCCCTCATGATTGTAGGTCAAGATGTGAACTCTCAGCGGGTCATGCTGCAGCCTTTGCTCCACCATCATGGACTCTAACCCTCTGAAGTCCTAAGCTCAATCAAATGCTTCCTTTGTATAAGTTGCCTTGGTCATGGTGTTTTATCACAATAGAAAAGCAACTAAGACAAATAGTGACAGGAACAGGTCATAAGATATAAACGATGCATATATATACCAGGAGACCTAGAAGTCTCTTATAATCTTATCTGTTCTTATTGTGTTGCATATGCATCAAACATCTGAGTTCTGTCATTATGTTATGAAAAGATTGGAAATCCTTAGAGATTAAATCCATTTTAATTATTTCTAATTCAAAATGCAATGCATGGAAGACACAATGTTGTACCTAAATCTCAAATGTTCTATTCACAAAATACATTACACTGTGAATTTTCTGCATATTCTAAAATAAAGTATCTGTAAAGAACAGTTTCAACATCATTGAAGAAAAAAAGCTTAAATGTATTTGGAGAGAGAAATTATCAGTTAGTATTTTGAGGAAAAATTAAACATCTACAGAAGAAAACAAAATGAAGGATATTGCCCACATTAAAATGCAAATATATCATTTTATTCTCATAATGACCAAGACCTCAAATACCAGTTTTAGTGACTCATATTAATTTAATTGCAACATTAGCTTTTATAATCATAGATGTAAAAAGACCAGTGTGTTCCAAACATAATTATCTCGCCAGCATCTCATTTCATGAAATTATTAGTTAAGATGAGCGCCTCAGAATGAATTTGTATTTGATTAGTTTCACTTATTTAAGAACACTGAATAATTTAAGATCTGTTTAAACAGAGGGTAACAAGAGGGGCATTTATGAGAGTGCTGAATCTTCCTGTACCCCATCCTCTGGAGAGGACCCCCAAGTACTCCTAGACAGCAGCTTATTGTACCTACCTTCTAGGTGGAGCCATAACAACCGCCCCTTCACACTGACCACAGAGGCCACACACAGCTCTCTTGGATTCCTAGGGTTCACAGCTTCCAGCTTCATGTTCTTTGAAAAGCCCCGATTGAGTGCTGCCTAAAAGAAAAAGAAAGTAGGCTTGAGCCAGCAGCTCTCAGAGGAGAATAGTGAGTGACTACAGAACTGGCCAGTGAAGACAGTAGCCACAATGGTATCTTACTGCTGAGACAGACAGGATTGCCTTCCCCACTGCTCATGAGTGAAGGGCCATGCATTCTTTATTGCATAGGTCAGGATCAGAACTGTGCTTAACACACACACACACACACACACACACACACACACACACACACACACACACACTGGGCACCTGAGACATCTTGCTAAAATGAATGAGGCAATGGACACATTCTTTCTTTCTTGAATAGTTTGAACTTCAATTCTATGAGCTTTCTAAAACACATCATTTTTCTACTCTTCTATATTCCTTGCTAAAATCATACCTAGGGTGTTTTACAAGGCAGATGGAGTATCCATCTGGTATCATTTTCTTTTAAAGGACATTTAAAGAATGCCCTTTAGCTTATAGCATGGGCCTGTTGGTGACAAATTCCTTAGTTTTCATTTATCTAAAATTGTCTTTATTTTCTTATTACTTTTATTTGTCTTTACTTTTCTAATTAACTTTAAATTTTTTATGTATATATAGTAGGGGCTGGGAGATACAGAAAGATAGCTCAGTCAGTAGAGTACTTGTCATGTAAGCAAGAGGACCCAAGTTCAATCCCCAGAACCTATGTTTAAAAAACTGCTGGGTGTGGTGGCCCTTACTTGCAATCACAGCACAGGGGAAGGAGACAGATCCCTGAGGGTGCTAGCCAGCCAGCCTGGCCCCCTTGGAGAGCTTCAGGCCAACAGAGGCTTTATATAAAAAAAAAAAATGTGGACCATAGTTGAGGATTGACACCTAATGTTGTCCACAGGACTGTATATGCACACAAAACACACACACACACACACACACACACACACACACACACACACCAAGAAATACATATAGTAAAATTCACTGCTTAGGGTGTTCTGGTTGATCTATAAAGATAAAGCACATGACCATATTCTCCCACAACTACAGTCATGGTGCAAAACAGCCTCTTCACCTCCTCCTCCAAACAACCTCGTACAAGCCCTGCGTATCCAGTCCTTGACCCTCAGTTCCTAGTGGCCATCAATGTGGCTTTTGTTTCTGTAATTCCATGTATTTATTTTATATTATCACATAGATAGAGTCACATTCTATGAAACCTTTTGAGTCTGTCTCCTTCACTTAGTCGATGGTTAATTTTAAAAGTCAACTGGCCGCAGCCTAGAATGAACTGGGAAGAGAGTCATTGTGAGAAATTACTCAGATCAGGTTGGTCTGAGAGTATGTGGGGTGAGTGGGGGACTGTCTTGACTGTCTTGAGAGGGAAGCCCTATTCTAAATGTGAATGGCAACATTTCGTGGGCTGGGTCATAAACTGTAGACAAGGGCAACACATAAAAAATATGGGGAGGGCATTGTTTTTCTTGGTGCTGTACATGTTAAAGTCCAGCTTCGAGTCCCTCCCTTGACTCCTCTGGTTCCATGGATTATAAGCTGGCATCTTTCTCCTAAGTAGCTTTGGTCAAGATATTTCATGGAAGCAAAAGAAATGAAACCAGCACGTTTGGCAAAATGCATTTGAGAATCATTCCTGCAAGAATCATATGTAATTTGTTCTATGTTACGGCTGAGTAGTTAATATATACATGTTACAATTTATCAGTCCATTTGTTGGTTAAGGGACATTGAACAATTTTCAAAACTTAGTTATTGTAATTGAAGCTGCTACAACCCTGCAGGCACATACACATTTTTGTGTGATCAGAGGTACATGAAACCATTCAGGTTACCTTAACAAAATGCCACAGACTATGTGGCTTAAACAACCAAAACAGATTATCTCTAAGTCCTAGAAGCTGAGACTACAACATCAGTCTTTCACCTGGTTGGCTTCTGCTGTGATTTACAGATGGCTGTGTGAAGTCTGTGTTCTCCCATGGTCATCCCTCTATGTGTATTTGGGTCCTGACTTACTCTCTCAATAAGAACACAGGTCACACAGGATTAGGACTTCATCTTATCATAGTTATCATAGTTATTTCTTTAGACATCATCACTCCAAACATCATCACATTTTGAGGGTTTCAGATATGATCATATGAATGGGGTAGACCAAGCTCAACCCTTCACAATAAATTTACACTTCTCTAGAAACAGAATTGTTGGGTAAAAAAAAAACAAAAACAAAAACAAAAAAAACAAAAAAAAAAAAACAAAACAAAACAAAACAAAAACAAACAAAAAAAAAACCCACAAAAAAAAAAAAACCCAGGCATTAAGCCTTTTATGGTATTTGGTTTGCAAAGTGGTCCACAGTGGGCTACTGAACCCAGGGAATGACACTGTCCACAGTGGGCTGCCAAACCCAGGGAATGACACTGTCCACAGTGGGCTGGGTCTTCCCACATCAGTTAAGGCAATCAAGAAAATCTCCCATAGGCCAACCTGGTAAAGAAAACCCATCTCTGGGACTCTCTTCCCAGGCGATTCTAGATTGTGTCAAGGTGACAATCGAAACTAACTGTCACACTGGAGAGGCACTGTCATGCTTCTAACTTTCACAAACCCTGCTGACTATGCATTAGTCCTGTTCCTTTGTCTTCCATACGGTCTAGGGGAGGTGTCTGTTTTCACCTTCCTTCAGTCACTCCTAGGTCTCCAACCTCACTGGAGACCGCTCCTTAAGATTCATTCTCCCTTGCCGTGTTTTCTTTCCTCTCTGTTCTGTGCCTCCTGTAATTTCTACATTCAAAGTCAGTAACTCTAATTTCCATTCTGCTATTCAACTGAACGAACTCCTTTAGTTCAGACACTGTTCTCAATTCTAGAGCTTCTAGCTTTGACAGCTTTTATTTCCTACCCTTACCTGCTTATCAAGGATACTTTCTTTACATCTACTGTTATCCAATTCCAGGGTGCATTGGAAACACGTTGAGAATTAAAGAATCATCATTTCCAATGAGACCCTAGGGGGCGCTAAAGCTACTGGTGTGGGTATCACATAGGGAGACCACTTCCCATCCCTGCGTTTCAGTACAATAGGGGATGTGCAATGCTTGTCTGCTAATCCCAGAATCTGAATCATGGTGGGTTCTTGTTTTCTTTTCTTTTTCTTCCTCCTCAGAAGGAATACATTCTCCCCAGCTTCTGCATGCCTTAGTTGAAACATGCATGTTCTAAATGCGATTGACACAGAAATTCTGGATTGTGCTATATTCCCACAAGGCTATAGATGGGGTTTTTGCTTCTGTTTCTGTTCTCAGTTTTAGCAAACCACCTTCTCGACTGAATTCAAACCACAAACTCTGTCTCCTTAGAAGCAATTTAAATGCCCACTCTGTTCTTCTCTCCTCACCTGGGCTAACTGGAGACCTTCTGGGACAAGGAGGATTCAAGAATCCCCCAACGATGCAGGTGGCATTTAATGAACAGGATTCTGAGCTTTGGCTCCACTGTCTGAAAGTTTATCTTACTTTCTAGTATCTGTGTTTGCCTGGACTCTAGAGTCTGACTTCTCAGGGCAGCAAGACTGTTTCACAGCACTCCTTAATGTCTTATATGATGTCAGCTGTGAGTACAGAAATGTGAAGACTGTTCATGATCCTGATCCTTCCTTCCAACTGCTTGCTCCGCCCCACAACATGTCTGGTTGTTTTCATTCATGCTCCACAACTTTGAAGTGAGTGTTTTTGATACTAGGTCTGGAGTTAAATAGCTATTTCAGAAAGATCAATTCTGTACGAGTTTTCTCAGTACTATGAGCAAACTTCTCTCCAAATATTACTCTCAAATAAATCTGACTTTCCCCGAACAGTAGCTACTATAAATTGCAATCAAATATGCTAGAGTACTATAAAAACATATCTACTCTAAAATATACAAACTCATCTAAACAGATTTCTAGAACCAATAAAAGACTGCATCATTATGTGACTCTTGTGGGGATAGACATCAGAGTCATTTAGATTTAAGTGTCTTTTTATAAAAGCAGTTGAAAAGGCAATTGTATCCTTATGTAATCAGAACAAAAATTATGTCCTGCATGCTTAAAAAAGTCTATTTCTTCCTTCCCTGTATATTTCTCTGGAAATAAGAGGCAGAGACGTTTATGGTGGGCTTTTCTTATGCCCACCCCCCAACACACAAGTCACCCTCTCTTATTCACACAATCATGTATAAAGTCTCTTTCTGATAGCTCAGCTGGATGGCTGCATGGAGAACCTTGAAGTTAAAAAGTATTTTATCTCACTTAATAAGGCAAAGCTACAACCACATAACCTCTTTTCATTTCCTCTCGCTGCTTGAGGGTAATTTATAAAAGATCAATAGCAAAACTGTTACCTCTGAGTTTCCTTTACTAAGCATTTGGCTATGTCAATCTATCCTAGAACCAACTCTGATTGTTAAAATGTCCCCAAGGGAAATGTCTTCCACACACCCAGTTCCACAGCTCTCCTCTAGTACACATGAGATGCGTGATTAAAAAATGAATTTGTAATAAGCATTCCATTAAAGAGGACTTGTAGCAAGCTAACAGATTCAGCAGAGTGCCACTATGCAATGCATAAGCCAGCAGGCAGACAACACTCCTGTCTATTAAATAAATGGGGAGCCAGAAACAAAAGCACTCCTAATGAATACACCAGCAAATTCATTAAGCCAGATTTCATCTTGGTGACTGAATCCTGGAAGCTCCAAAGACAACCTGGCATGTGGTTAATTGCTCCTGAATGAAATGCCATGTAGACACTCCTGGATAAAAGGAAATTTCCAGAGGGCTGGTGAGACGGCTCAGTAGGTAAAGAGCTTGCCAGAGATAGCTCAGGAGGTAACCGGTTTGCCATTTGAGCATCAGATCCCCAACGTCCATGGAAAAAGCCATGGGTGGCAGTTTGTGTAATGCCATCAGTGGAGTGGGGAGGGGACAGAAAGGTCCTGGGGCTTACCAGTCATCCAGTCTAACAGAAATCAGTGGGTTCCAGGTTTCAAGAGAAATGCTACTTAAGATAGATAGATAGATAGATGATAGATAGATAGACAGATGATAGATAGATAGATAGATAGATAGATAAATAGATAGACAGACAGATAGATAGTTAGATAGATAGATATACATACAGACAGACAGATCTGGGGACTGAATGAAGCAGGCACCTAACATTAACCTCTAGGATCTCTCTACCCCCAATGTCTCTCTCACGTGGAACTGAACTGCCATGGGAGAAATACACTCTAAAAATGGAACAATGGGTGATGTGAAAGATTTTCCAAAGCTAGAGTCAAGGGAAGGAGTGTTTCTCTCATGAGGTAGAAAGCCCAACCTTGAACGGGTTTTGAGGCATCATGGGCTATTTCCCCAGTCCTCCATGAAAGGCAGGCCGGTAGATTCTGAGACAGTGACATCATCACAGTATAAAGTCATGTGTCACTAGACTTAATAAGCCTCAAGGGGTCCTGGAACATAGCCATACCTATCCCCACCACAGAGTTTAACCCACCCCCCCCACACACACACACAGTGCTATGCTGCTGCAGAGAAACTGTTCCTATAGGTTAATGTCATTAACCAAAAGGTCAGATAGTCAAATGAGTCCTCATTTCAAATCCTGCTGCTGTTGTTGCTCTGTATTTAGGAGCACACATGACCTGAAGTCATCAAACAACTTCCTGTTTCATCATCTCAGTTTGACTTATGCACAGCCAAGCTTCTCTGAAGCCAGTGCTTTCCCTTCTTGCCCTTTGAATTCTGTTGTCCCTGTGGGTGGACAGTCAGTCAATAAGTCTGGGAACACAGGGTCAGAAGCACGCCTTTGGATTTGCAAATGCTACGCAGGGTGGGAGCTGCAGGTGAGATGTAAAAGGGGTGTGTCATTTTTTTTCTTAGCATAAGGGATTTACTTTCCAAACTACAAATACGGTGAACACACTTGGCGATACTCGCTTCATTTTTAAAACAGAGCTAACAGCTCAGATCCCTTGCCATAGTCTCCACAGTTGATTTTGCCAACTAGTTCACCAAACTTTACCATCTCTTGCTACTGAGTAAGTTCGTTTATCCATTTCTAGTTTATGTCACTAAAATACTGCTGCAATGACAATAATCTAATAGTTTAGACACTTCCCAAAGCTGGTGTCTTACTAGTAACAAAAGCACTTCCTAAAGTGTCTGTCTGTCTGTCACCTATCTATCATCAATGGAAAACCAAGTTTGCTGTAGCCTGGACTAGCCTTGAACTCACTGGGTAGCAGAGAATGGCTTTGAACGTCTGTTCTTCCTGCCTTTACCTACAAAGTGTTGCGATTACAGGCATTCACTACTACACCTGGTTTATGCAGTGCTTGGAATTGACTCCCTCACTCTAGGCAAACATTCAACAAACTAAACTCCATTCCCAGCCCAGGATTACACATTTTAATAAACTTTAGGAGCAAAGCATCTCTGATCCTTGACTCTTCCAAAAGTGGAAACTAAATTCCAGCATGTTCAAGCCAGCTACTGTGCATTTATTAGTCAGTTTACCAGAGCAGCCTGGCTTCATCCCCACAGCATGGAAGGAAACTTGTTTGGAAACTGTGATGGTTCCTCGGTCCTCCTGTGCAAGGCTGTCCTCCACACCTGATCACCGAACAGGGGAAAAAAACCTCACGTGGTGTGCAGGGCATTGCATCTACAACTTCAAATGGGAACACATGGGAGGAAGTGTCTTACATTTCTGAAGCAGAAGGGTGGTGCTTCTTCTGCCCCGTGCTGCTTGTGATAATCTGCCCAGTCAAAGTCCTGGCCTGAGTAACCTGTGAGGAAGAAAACACACAAGGCCTTAGCCGAGCTGGATTCAGGTCGAGGATCAGCCTGGATCGGGTACTTAGGAAAAGAACAAGAAACTTAAGTTTAGAAGCCAAGAGTGGAGTCTTTGAGAGCCTCACAGCTCTTAAGCTTCCTTGGACAAGTGAAACATCTGAGAAAGTGGAAAGTGTTCAATACAGGGAAGGGAGGTGTGTTATCTATCATGTGCTCACCTGGCTCCTGACCCCTGGTGAAGGAGGTTGCTACCAACCATCTGCCTTATAGAGGCTCTTGACAATGGGGAGATTTGCTACTCAGAACAGCAGAGAGAATTTGAGAGAGAGAGAGAGAGAGAGAGAGAGAGAGAGAGAGAGAGAGAGAGAGAGAGAGAGATTGAGGGAAGATATGGAACACTTGTGTCAAAACTAAGCTTCAGAAGCCTCTTAAGGACTTATTTAGGAGAACTTGAACTGGCAGAGAGGGCAGGCACTAGGTGAAGTTACCAGTGATACTGCTGTCATGGTAGCGGGGTGTACATTTGCCTGCCCATCTTCCTAATCACAGTAAACAAACAGATACCCTCTCCCCTTCCCTTTCAAGCCCATGCATCAGGGTGGCTGCACTGATTATGTGTGTAGGACGTGGGGTGCTCTGCCCAGCTAAGCCTTCCTCATTCAGGATCCAGAGGTGCTGTCAACTCCTTCCACGCCTTGTCATGTCTGCAAAGGTGAATACACACTAATATGTGAGCGTGTATACACACACACACACACACACACACACACACACACAATGAAGGAGAGGAAGGAGGACAGGAGAAAGAAGCCACATGGAGAAGATCTTAGTGATTCAACTAAATTCAGCACACTTGTTTCTCAAGCCCCTTCCAGAATCCTCTACCTCAAAGCCTCACCACAGAGAGACCCTGGAGTCTGTTCTGCACCCTCAGTAGGGCAGTACCAAGGCCTTTTACCCTCCTGCTTCCTTCCTTTCTTAGAGGGGCTTGAGCAACACAAACCTCTGCTTCTCCAATTGCTCTCTGTTCTGCATTTATACTTTAGAACTCCCCTCTGCTCTTCCCCCTCCCCAGTGGGCTTCATGTAGTAAAAACAAGGGCCTGCTAGCTCAGACTATGAAGCTGAAGTCAGCATTTGCTTCCATGTAGAATCTCTTCCCTGTAATTCTGCTACTTCCTTGGTTAATTCTGGTAACTGAATAAAAACAAAAGTTGATGAGAGGGTTGGAGCGAGGGCTCGGGGTTACGAGCACTTGCTGCTCTTCCAGAGGACCTGAGGAGGTTCCCAACACCTCTGCCAAGCATCTCAGGAACCCCAGCTCCGGAGGACCCCAGGCCCTTTCCTGGCTTCCAGTCACCACCACACACCTGGTATACACTCACAGACATACACATACACAAAGCTAAAAATTGAAACTTCATGGGATTATGGTGTGGAAGTATCTGGAAAATTCAAAATGGATCAATGGCAAAATGTTTTCATGTCTGTTTGAGTTTGTGTATACTCATGAAGGAATATGTGTGTGGAGGACAGAGAACAACATTTACTCTTGTTTCTTAATGCCACCTATGTTTGGTTTTGTTTAAAACAGTGCCCAGTGGCCTGGAACTCAACAAGGAGCCTCTAACAGTTGGCCAAAGAGCCCTCAGTGATTTACCGATTCTGCCTCCACAGCACTGGGATTACAGACACATGCCACACCAGACATGGCTCCTTTCACATGTTTCCTGGTGACTGAACTCTGGTCCTCATGTGTGAGAGACAGCCACTTTACGAACTGAGCCATCTCTCCAGTACCAAGTATTTTCAGGTATTCATACAAACATATGACTTGCATTTGGGTGTTCTGTATGGCTCATATCTGTTCAGATCAAATCTTCTGATTTAGAAGTCACCCCTGGTTGTTATGTATAGATGTTTAGCTGGGTTTTCTACAACCAATTTCTAATAGGCTGCCAAATGTCACACAGAGTGCCATCTTGGACCTGCATCCAATCCTTCTATACATCCAGAGCGCAACAGTGTCCACAGGGAAGCCATTTTTAATGTAATAATTTCTAGATATAATCAAGTCTTACTGGGCATCATCTAAGCAGCAATTAATTATCTTGACCCTAAAGCTCACTCATTTACTTGAAAATTGGAATGGCTTAGACTTCTCCTCCCCCTGCACTTGGGGACTGTTATTCATTCCGTCATTTAAAATTCTTTTCCTTTGGGCTGATAATGAGCTCTTTTTGTAAGGCAGTTTTGAGACAGCTCAGAAAATAACTACTACATAAAAAACAAATGGCCATGGATTGTATAATAGAGACAACAGGGGTCAATTACACTCATTCATCAACCCAGACAGAACAAGAAGTACTGAGGCTTAAGCACAGCCAGGAAAACGTGTTGTAAACCAGGAGGGAGGGAAGAAAACAGCAAAGAGGAGGGAAAAGAGAGGAAGTAAAATGCCTCAAGCTACTATAATTCCTAAGAAGCCACCTAGGGAGACTGTGTGAATGGCAGCCATTAAAAGTATTTAAGTCTTTATTGCTATTTATTTTGAATGACGACATTCCAAATGGTATGGGTGTAAGGGGGAAGAGGTTGATGACCCATTTTTGTGATACAAATTAACAGACATCAAGTAGCTCTTCTTGCAGTCATTAAGTATGGTTGTACAAATGGACAGTATTGGAAAAATTTACAGTATAAAGAGTTATGCCCTTTGACGCATTTTCATTCCTAGGAACTTATCCCATAAAAACGACCCCTCCAACTGAAAAATGGATTATATATTAGGAAATGTATGGTAAGATTATGAAACTTGGAGAGGACAGAAATAACTTTCCATTAACAAAAAAAAAAAAAAAAAATGACATGAGATTTACCCAAGACTTCTCTAAGCCCCTAGGATAGTATACAGGCATGAAACTGTGTGGTGAGGGGAAAATCATGGAAAAATAATTGTTAAGGCTTTGTCTAAAAAGACTAACTGCCAACATATGGGATTACTAGAGTTATGCAGACTATACAAGGAAGAGGAAAACCTAAGAAACATAATTGTTTGGAACTCGTGGCAAATGCCTTCAACCTCTTTGTACTTTTAAGGTTTTCACTCATGACTGTGAAAGGATTCAGAAATTAAAAAATTTGGTAGCCTAGCTTCTTTGTTCTAGTATAATACATAGGCCGATCATGTGTCCTGTACAATTTATGACACGTGCATGAATGACCCCTACCGGTCATACCCCTTAGCTTCACCAATCTAGATTTTATCCAAGTGCAGAGGAGGGCGGCCTCACTTTGGTACAAAGAAGTGAGTCAAGACTACCTCAAGGACTGCTCCTTGCCTGTGTCTTAGAACAGGGTTATCAGCAAAGTTTAAGGTAGGGTTTCACTCCTTACAAACTAGACACACAACAATAAAAGCACATCTTTCATGTATCTTGGCTATAAAAATGTGCCATCATAATAAAAAATAAGAAAATAGTCAAAGGATATCATATTTGCCATCTACCAGCTGAACAAGAAGAACACTAAAAGATGCCCACATTCTGAAGTCAGTTGGGAAACAAGAGGTGTAATACTCTTCTGGAAAGAGTACAATGCAAAGCACTATGGTGGATGTTGGCTTGTTAGACTGCCACTCTTCAAAGAGCCTCTATCCTCGATATTTCTTCCTTTGTTCACAAAAATAGGAGTAGACTGACCCTATGCATGATGGATGTGAAGCATGTTTCTTAGGACTGGGATTAGAGAAGTGAAGCAAATAAACAAAAGGCTTCTCTTTATGAGGTTCAGATTTCACTGACAAATGGCAGAAGAGGTACCAATCTAGAAAGTCAGCTGTGACGGAGGTGACTCAGCTAGTACAGTGCTTGCTTTACAAGCATGAGGATCTGAGTTCCATCCAGAACCTGTGCAGAGAGAGAGAGAGAGAGAGAGAGAGAGAGAGAAGGAAGGAAGGGAAGGGAAGCAGAGGGTAGGGCAGGGCAGGGCAGGGGAGGGGAGGAGAGGGGAGGGAAAGGGAATGAATGAGAGGGAAGGGGAAGTAGAGAGGGCAGGGCAAGGCAGGGGTGGGGAGGTGTAGTGGTGCGCGGTGATGAGTCACAGAACAGAGGAAAGCTATACAGTTCTTTGAGGGTGTGTGGGGGTAGGTCCTACATGGAAAAGGATCTGTGAGCCCCAAAACCCAGGTGTAAATTGGAATATGGTAAAGCTGGGGTGGAATAAGCTGGTGAGAACACAATTCTAATGGTACAGTCATAATAGAAAACCCATGCAGAGCAGTTAGACTTTGGAATATAAGAAGACCATGTGCTGGTGTTTTATGCACAAACAGCAACTGAAAACAAAAATAGGAGCTGAGAAAAGTATTGAATATTCATCTACACATCTCAGGACTCTGTCCATGGTCAGTGAAAATAGTAGACATTCATCCATCCCATTGGAGTTCTTCTTTCTACTTCTCTTCATGGAATCGTACAGAAAAGCAGAGGAAAACAAGGCAAGAGGTGAGGAACCAGAGCCGGACTGGCGTGAAGACTAGCCACAGCTCTTCGCTCGTGGAATAGGAATTAGGCCGGGAGGCATTTAGTAAGAGGACACTGAGGGCCAATTAAAATCCTTCTCCGGTAAAAGCAAAACCGACACACCATTTAGAATTATGTTAGGAGACATAGAGATCTCTAAAAATAGACTCCAATATCATATAAATCTCAAGTGTTGGCAGAAAAAAAAATAACACATTAAAAATCTTAAAGAATGAGTAAGTAAGCCAAAAGGATTCTTAGTTTTTAACAACCGGAAATACTTTCAATATTAAAGGCAACCCAGGTTCACCTTCTTAACTCTTCAATTAAAAGTGACCTCTTTGGTGGAGAATGAATCAAAAGATGAGAAATAAACTTCTTTGTCCATATCTATTAATCAGGCAGGCAGGCAGTCTTGCCTCCAGTGCCAGATGAAGGATTTTTTTTAACTTAATTATATCACAATCTGCAAAAGTTAAAAAAAAAAAAATTCAGGTGCCCCCAAACCAAGAGGATCACACCATGATGTGTGCATGTGCGGTGAGCCCTGGGGATCAAACTCAGATTGCTGAGCCTGTGCAATAAATGTTTTCACTTAACAAGTGAACTGTTTCACTAGCCCAGTACAACATAACCTCTGAAACTCTAAGTCACATACGGCAAAATGCTAACACCATTTGAATGCATCAATGAGTGTCATCCGTGTGTGTATGTGTGTGTGTGTGTGTGTGTGTGTGTGTGTGTGTGTGTATACATGCATACACACATATATACACATACACTTTGCATATATACAGAAAGAGGTGGGTTGTGTGAACCCCAGGCTGATCTCAAACTCACTATGTAGCTAAGCATGAGTTTGAACTCCTGATCCTCCTAACTCTGTCCCCCAGGTGCTGGGATTACATGTGTTTGCCACCATGCCTGGCTGAATGCCTATATATTATTCTCTACAACACAGCAAATGATTGACAAAATGGAATTTTTGAAATGAACTGAGGACAGCTGCCAATGGTTCACATTCTTTAGAAGAACTGGAATTAGGAAGTCACTAATTTTGTGCCCCAATAATAATTAAATACACCTCTCCTTCCTAAACTACTTTAAATAGTTTATATGTCTATTAAATGGTATACCTAGCAACTTGCAAAGTGCTAAAATAAGCAGTTCATTTCAGTATTGGCTCCTACATTTTACAACACAAATCTAAAGGCTTATGTTTTCCACCCAACACTGCCTCCCACGGCGCTCAGTTTGGAATTCTTCTTTGAATTCTACAACTAATCTGTAGTATTACATGCCCAGAAGGTTCATACCCTATGTATCCTATATTCTAGTTTACTTATTTATGTATCTGTTTAATCACTTTTGGTAGGACCTATAATACTGGCAGTCCTTTATCGGATTAAACTAACAGGATCATCTCTTCAAGGTCCTATCCTTTGTGTTAGAGCAAAGCACCAAGGCAGAGAGCCACTGAGAAGATCCTGTCCATCCTAGCTTAGAAGGCATGTCTCTAGAGTCTGGAGAAGATATATCTTCCTTTCTCTTTAAAAGAGAGCAGAGTCAAAACAACATAAAAAGAGATCTGTGTTCTTGGCAAGTCTCCTTCCTATGTCACCTTCTACCTAAAATCTGTCGGAGACCAGGCAACATCCAATTGTAAGACTATTCAGTTTTCACAAAATCTAAGCACACAGGAAAACCTTTGAAATCTCCTGGGGATATGCATATTATATCTTACACATTCTAGCTACAAACCCCAATGTTCAAGCTTAAAACAGACTTAAAAAAAACCTCCTCCTTTCATATATTAGTAAAATATGGAATGGTGTTTGAAAACTCCTACAGCAAGGTTCCCAGCACTCAGAGTAAGATAAGACATGGAATGAACTACCTCAGAAGGAAACCTCTAAACCACAGGACAAACCCCAGCAGTACCAATGCCTCTAAATTCCATTCACTTCAATTACCAAAATAAATATAATCTACCCTCATGAGATGAAACCGGAGCACAATAAGCAAAGCCACAACTGTGGTATAACCATCAACATTTAGAAAATTATACCTTCGAACTGTAATTCACCACCTGCTCTGACGCATAGACCAATTACCCATGTAAAAGTCGCAGCCCACTAAATCTGCCAGCCCTGCCCAGGGCCACCCAAACTGACCTGAAGGATGGATTATGTGGAAATGCCAGGCATGGAACAACAGCAAAGGGTGGTGTTATGCAGAAAAGCATTCACTTGAGATTATAAGGCTGGGATTAGACACCCTCTTTGGATTTCAGAACTCTTTTAACATAACGGAACTTGGATTCTCCAGGGGGAAAAATGACTGGAGTTTAAATGAGATAACTTTTAAGATCCATTTCAAATATGAAAACCTTCCACTTGAGTGCTAAAACCCCTCATATAATATGGTCTAGGGCTTAAATGTAATGGTTAACATATCCTCCTGTGTACTCTTCATAATCTGTAGCGTATTTCGAATCTTGGTCTGAGTTCCATACCACTGCACTCACCTATAATCCCACAGCCAAGACTAAGACTATTAGTTCCTCTACAATCATCAAATCCAAGTGCTGCTGTTCTTCTCCTTGCTTTCGATTTTGTGTTTTTGTGAGGGGTGCTTGTGTGTATTTCTTGGGTTTTTGTTTGTTTCCTTGCTTGCTTACTTGTTGTTTAAAGACAGAAAGAAAAGGCATCGAGCAGGATGGGAGGGAAACTGGGGATGATCCGGGAGGAGGAAAGGAGAAAAGTATGATGAGAATACATTGTATGAAAAAATGTTCAATGAAAATGTCAAGACATAAATAAATAAAACACAAATATATTTTTTTCTTTTTTGAGCTGAGGATCGAACCTAGGGCCTTGTGCTTGCCAGGCATGCACTCTACCACTGAGCTAAATCCCCAGGCCCAAAACACAAATATTTTTAAAAGACCCCAATGATCAACAGCTAAGCATGGCTTCTGGCCTCCAGATGTATGCACACACACACACACACACACACACACACACACACACACACACACACACCAAAAAAACTGTATTTTCCTTAGACGATATCCATTCAGAGTTCTTCCCCATTTTTCTATAAGGTTTTTTTTTCTTATTGGATAATAAGTAAAATTTCTATTTCAATAAAGCCACCACCTAGCCAGCAGACAGCCACAGGTCACCACTGGCTCTTTACCTAAGGATGCTTGTTACTTCTGTGCTTGAAAGGCTTGTCAGTGGGGTTTTCTTTTTAGCAAGTCCTAATTACCATAACTCAATATCCTATTCAAAAGTTATCGGATCCATGAGGAAACATATTTTCATTTTCAAATTCTGCTGAAAGACATGTTTCACCTTTGTAAGGAATGATTAAGAAGGATGTGTGAGATAACTTCACCTGAGAGTCGGAAGACTTTGGGTGACAGAAAGAAAAACTCATAAGGGTGGACTGTCAGTAAGGATAAAAACCTTGGAGCTGGACAGGTGGGGCTCAGCAGTTAACAGAGGTGATATCACTGCAAAGACCAGTGTCTGGCACCCAGTATCCACATGGGCAGTGTGCATTCATATGTACGTCCAGCTCCAGATGATCTGATACCCTCTTCTGGCCTCAGGTGTACTTGCACACAGGTGAATATACATACGTACACACACCCACAGCCACACTCACACACCAATAATCTTAAGATAGAAAATACTTCATTGTATATGTGTGTATGTGTGTAATCATTCATTGTAGATTTAAGAGTTCAATTATATTAACTAAAAATAATTTTCTTAGTATCATAAATGTGAGTAGCCAAATAGCTACACCTATTTTCCTAATAAATATTCAAGATATGTCAACAGTCTCTTTTCAGACATTTCAAAGGATATGTGTTAAAAAACTTCTTTAACATGGATGCCCACAAAAGCTGCTGTCACAATGAACTGATCAAGTAGTCAGAATCAGCATACACATGGCTGCCCTTTATTAATTCTAAAATAGATGTGATTACTAAGTAGAGATTTGTGAAATCTAACCAAGTAGCATTTCCATTATCTAAGCTCTCTTCTGATGAATGGAGTCCATTCCACATGTTTCAGTGCAGAAGTCAAAAAGAGATGAAGATGAATCTAGGGGCTTTCAAACTGTGCAAGCGGTCAGTCAGACACGGAAATTCTATAGTGAGAAAGCAATCATAATAATTCCCAATAAACCACCTACAGTAGAAGCTTGTATATAGACGTGTAAGAGTTGGACAGTTGATTTGGTTCCGTGTGCTACTTAGGGACTACCATGAAGTCCCTGTGACAGTTTTGAAGCTTGAGCTCTTCATCTGGTTCAGGTCACAGCAAGAACAAACCCACACAGAAATGCCCAGAGTGCTCACAGACTGAAGCTTTTTCCACTGTCATCAGGCGCAGATGCGGAGACCACTGCTGTTGTCTGTCACTTAAATCCTTGTTTCTCTGGACATGGCACATTATATGTACTGTCAGTGATGAAGTGTCCTCATAACACGATTTTTGATGACACAGTGACTCAGAAATTTCCAACAGTGACAAGAAAGTTCACTGTTGTGTCATCAGCCCACATAACTACGCAACTGTAATCTGAAGAGTCAAGAGCTGAAATGGAGATATACAAAAGTACTTCCTCCATCCAGAGGAGTATGGGAGAAAAATGAGGATCAGAGGCCAACAAGGAAGGATACCACAGATAAACCAGGCATAGCACAACCCAATGACTGCATAGTTTGTGGCAGCCAGCTAGCAAACATGACATCAGAAGTAATCCCATAATCCCTACAGATCTGAAAAGGTTAACATAAACTTCTTTTTATTTAAGATAGTCTGTTGACATCTACCCCATCAAGTTTATTCTTCTAATTTTTCTCCAATTTTCTCTCCTGCTATTCCCTTTGCATACCCTCTCACAGTCTTATCTTTCATTTTGCTTAGTATTTAGTTTATTTTCTTAGTCAGGGTTTCTTGTAGCTCAGGCTGGCCTTAACCTAAGCTAAAGATGAGCTTCAATTCCGAGCTTTCCTGCCTCTACTGTCTGAGTACACCACCTTGTAGGGCTGCACTTCTCATTTATGGTTGCTCCCCCTGAGTAAACTTTAGACATGCAGCCAACAAAAACCCACATTACAAACTACAAGGGCATTGTTAAGCATGTGGCTCTCAGATCTCAATTTAAAAGTATATTAATGCAACCTGGTCCTGTGTGAATTGTTGTAATGAATTGCACATGAAGTGAATTATGGGATCACATTATAGTATTAAGTAAATTACGACAATGTGTTATTATGTTAAATTTTGGGATCCTAGGAGTATCTGAGCAATGGAGAAAGTACACTAAAGTCTAAAGAAATACACCATTGGCATTTGTTGTACATATAAAAGGTCTTCTCAGACACTTCCATGTCTTTAACTTCAGTCACGGGCACCACTATTGCCTGGGTCACTCACTACATGGCATCAGAGAGAAGCAGCTATGAAGTAACTGGTGGAGGAAGTGCCTTGCTATGGATGCTAAAATCCTAAGCCATAAGCCTCCCGAGGGGTGGAACTATTGGTGGCATCTGTGTCAATCAAGCTAAGGAAGAACTCTTTGCTTCCATCATGGTCCAATTCACACTGCAACTCCCCATAGAAATGTGATGACGTCATTTCAGAGACAATAAGACAGCAGCCTAGATCATTCCAACCCCACACATTTCCATGGGATACAAACCTTTGGGAGGAGTGAGGTTGACTCCATTTTTAAGGCACCACTGTACTGGCAAAATTCCCAAAGAATCTGCATGGCACAGCATGGAGAGTTTGTTAGGTTCAGGTCTTAGGTCATCAATAGTCACTTGGAAAAAATGATTGTTAAAAACCTAAAAGCAAAAAAAAAATGGAATCCAAGTTAGTTTCTTGGTATTATACATCTAAATCCTGACACTATTTCAAAGACACTGAGCATGTCCTATCAAATTGTAACGTAAACCAACATTTCTGTACAAATTGCTAAATTAATCTAGTGGCCAAAGGTAGAATCAGCCGTGTGGTCATATACATGGAGAGAAAAGTAACTAAAATATACAGGAGAGAGAAAAGGAAAACTAAAGACAGACAGAAATATAAAACAAGGGCCTCACGTGGAAGAAAAGCAAACAGACAGACAGACAAATTCCTGCCCATAGAAAATTAAACTGGGTATTAAAAGGCTGAAATGGCACCTCAGCCTCAACAACGGACAGAACTCCTCACACCAGATCCTTCACCACCTCTGAATTCAGCGCTGGGAGACTTCTAGACTCATGAATCACAGCGTTCAAAGTACAACATACTATAGCCAGAGAGGAAATCATGTATGCAAAAGCTGTCTTTACTCCATGTTCCCATCACCACCTGTTACCTGTCACCACCAAAATATCAAGTGTTCTTTGAGGTCAGTGACCTCTTTTCTTCATCAAATGATTCACAAAGGCATAGAAAATGTTTTGTACATGAATATACAATGATTATGAGAAAAATGTCAATGATAAAAAATGAACAAGCCAGGTCTGGTGGTGCAAGTCTGTCAGCCCTGCTAAGGAGGCCAAGTCAGGGGGTTCGAAAGTTTCTCAAATAGCTGGGCTACAGAGTGAGTTCAAGCCTGGGCAAGGTAGTGAGACTGCCTCAAAGCAAAAATTAAATCTACAAAGGACTCAGGACACATATCAGTGGGAGAGCACTTGCCTAGCATGTGTCAGGTTCTAGATCGGATCTCTAATCCCACAAGGAAAAGAAAAAGAAACAAAGCTCCAAGCAGGCACAAAATCAGATGCCCACACCCCACAAGCTCACACATATTATGCAGGCACACATATGCATCTACAGGCACACATATGTACACTTCAGATGCACACACTGAAAGAGAGAAAGATGCATTATCTTTCCATTATTACCAAGCTGTGTTTCTGAGCTCCCTTCATTACAAAGTACATTCTAGACAAATCTATTTTAACATTAAGCAAGAAGAGCAACTCCAATCTGCACCTCTTCATTTTGATTACAGTACCTAGTTCTAATTGTACTGACTGAGGGTTGCCTGTGAAAGTCCGCTTTAAGAAGCAGAGAATCAAGATGGGCATGGTGGCACAGCCTGTAATCCCAACCCCTGAAGATGGAGGCATGAGGGTCAAGAGTTTAAGAACAGACTGCGTTATGTGAGACCCTGTTCTAAAACAAATAATAATTTTTAAAAGAAGGATGAATATGGCCAGCTTGCCCAGGATGATAACTCCTGGTTATATTTAAAACCACATTCTCTGGACTGGAGAGATGACTCACTCAGTAGTTAAGAGCACTGGTTGTTCTTGAATAGGACCCAAGTTCAATTCCCTGTAACTCCATTTCCAAGGGATCTGAGAACCTCTCCTGGCTTTTGCAAGCACCAGCCATGCACATAGTACACAGATATACATGCAGCCAAACACCCATACACATAAACCAAAAACTAAAAAATAAAATCCCGTTTCCCCACCAGCCCCAGGTTTCAGTAACCCCGTCTTGAGATTTGTCTCTTTAGTGTTTAGCTTACACTATACTGTACTTATTTACTCATTAATTTTCTTTGTTGGCCCATTCCCTCGGTATAATGTATACCTTATAACAACGGGCTCCGTCTATGCCTCACTGTCCAGAGCAATGCCTTTGACCACTCAGTAACCATCTGCAAGATTACTGTGGTTAGGCCTACCACACATACACACAAGTCCTCACACACATTAGGATATTCCAGCAGCAGGGTATCTAAGCACCACCAGACCCCATCTAGAGAGTTTCAGAACCGATCAAACTGCACATTGATGTGAGCACACTTCAGAGAAAAGTTTAGTGGCTTCCGACACATCTATCAGGATTCATGCTCCCAGGGATGAAAAGCATTGCTTCGTGCTCCCTCTGATAGAGAGTTCGAACATCTGGGAAGTGGAGCACCCAAGACTGCACAGATCAGAATG
This sequence comes from Onychomys torridus, assembly GCF_903995425.1. NCBI lineage: Eukaryota > Metazoa > Chordata > Mammalia > Rodentia > Cricetidae > Onychomys > Onychomys torridus. Next base: position 64,839,759 of record NC_050447.1, read on the forward strand.
GGCAGAAACCGAAATAGAAGAGAGTCGGGGGAAGTGATGAGACTAGAGGCCCTGACTTTGAATTCCCTGTGTGTCCGTCCTGTGCTCCAATCAACACATTTCCCATACGCCAGAGTTAACACCGCATCTTCCAGGGTTTGAAATATTAGAACCAGCCCTGCTACACTGTTAACGCCTGGTCACTTGCACTGGAGGAGCTCTGCATTTTCTCTGCTTTAATATCAGTTATTCTATCTTCAACAGGGCTGCCAAGAAGAAACACCTTGAAGGGATGCATGTGTGTGAAACTTCCACTGTAAAAAGTAATGACAGCACAGTGTACTATATTCTCAAGCAAAATATTCTAAGACATTTTTTAGTGTTTAGAGAAATATATTTAACGTATTTTTTGAGAATTTCAGACATGCATACCATGAAATATGATCATATCAATTCCTGGAATCCCCACCAGTGAAAAATATATATAATTATAAATATTTTTAACATGAAAAACATTCTGATAAGGCATACTTGAACCTACTTATCTACAGGGGTTCTGGCAGACAAAACCACACATTCCAGCTCACAGATTAAATAATAAATGGGCGATAAGAGAAGAATGGTATATGTACGAGAAGAATGATATAAGAATTTCCTCTCTGACATAAGTGCTAAGAAAAGTAATGTGAACATGTAGTTTCAAAATAACTGCAAATACTTCCTCCTCCCAGTGAGATGATTTAAGGGGAATTAATCGTGAAAACGCAACCTCTGCAGCTGAAAGTCAATCTAAATTAACAATATTTGAGGCTACCTATAAGAAATGTGTCACTGTCTAACACTGTCATTTAAAGTATAGAAACATGAGAAATGAGACCACTGTGGGCTGAGCACACCAGCTCTGCCAGCTCATTTTCTAGAGAGCATGGGAAGCCGGTACTGTAGTGTTTTAGACAAGTACATATACCCAGAAAAGTGGGCGGCTGCCATTGCTACACCACCCAACTCTGGCACCAGGGGAATTCTGGACAGGTTTTAAGACAGAAGGACAGCTCTCCAGTCTAGGGGAAATTGGTGACAGCTACCAGAAACACAGTAAGATCACAAACACCGTTTCCAATCAAAGGTTTGTAATAGGTGGTAGCACTGCAGGAGAGTCTGAGTTTCAAGCCCAATATTATCTAGCAAAGTGTGTCAACTTTTCCCCTTAATACATTTTTAATTTACAAAAATAATGTGCTCACTAAATAAGAAACATTTAGGGAAAAGAAGAAAGCTGTGTGTCATGATTATAATCGCATTTAATACAGTGTCATCACTAATTTTCTGATATTCTACCAAATCATGAAAAAGATGGGAAGGGAGGAAGGGAGGGAGGGAAGGAGGGAGGAAGGAAGGAAGAGTTCAAATATAATGTCTGAGTTACTACAAGAATAGTAGTAACTCAGATCCACTTTTCCTTTGGAAATAGAAATTAAAATGCAATCGACCTTGAATCTTTAATCAAGTTTTTCCTCTGAATATAAAAGGTCATTATCTGAAAGATACATTTGGCTAAAAATGCTAAGCTTGTCAGCGTCTCCTGCCACTTAACAAAAGATAATATTTAAGGTGGGAAGCACACCATTTGAATTTGACCATTGTTAGGACCACTGGGATTTCTCTTATGAAGAAGAGATAATCTTAATAATCATATAATCTTAAGAGACTACCAGATCAGCATAAAAACAACTTTATACAGCAAAGGAATTTCATTTTGACTGCCAGTCTCGGAAGCACGTGGTTTCCTTTAGCCAATGAGAACAGGTGATAATAAAAAGATCAGAAATGCTGGTTTAGGAGGAAATAAGAATCTGCTTTCACTACTTCCAGGTATTTTCTAAATACAAATAAGCAGTCATGAAGGCGGAGCAAGTTAGTCTTTCTTTCTTGTGTGTGTGGCACAGGCCTATATGTGTACTTGTGTGTGGGTATGTGCATTCCATGCGCATGTGCAGAGGCCAGAGGAGGATGGCAGGAGTCCTGATCTATCATGATCCACCTTTTTCCCTGGAAACAAGATTTCTCAGTGACTCTGGAGCTGTGTTGGGGCCGTTGTTGTTGTTGGTTGTGGTGGTGGTGATGGTGGCGGTGGTGGTTAGTTGGATTTGACTAGGCTGGCTGACTAGCAAGCCCCAGTAATCCTCCTGTTTCCTGCCCTCTAGGTGCTTGGATTGCAGGCATGCAATATTCAACTTTTAACATAGAATCTAGGGGTTTGAACTCAGGTTCTCATGTTTGCACTGAAATTCCTCTTATCCACTGAACCCAGTAAGTTAACCTTACAGTGCTTGTAAAATTCAACTCAACAGTGGACAGCTATTAAGAGAAGAACAGTCACTCTGTACTTGCAAGAAGGAGGTATGTGGTTAGACTCCTTTGCCTCATTCACAGAAAGAGCTCAATGCAGAACTGGGAAGGTTTATTGATTGGGTGTTGCTGAGAGTGCCCCTGGCAGGCGCATCCTGCATCCTGCATCTGCGCACCTGTGAAGACGTATGTGATTCACTGTGTGTGTGTGTGGTGGGGGGGGGGGGGGGGGGGGGGGGGGTTGCAAGGAGCAAAGCAGAAAACCCACCTTGGTCACTGATGCAGGACAGATATGAAAGGGCTCACTCATATTCACTGTCTCCAGCTTCATCCCAACTGTGAAAAAATGGCTTCGAAGGTCTGCATGGTCCTGTAGGGACAAAGGTGAGCATATTAAAGGACATGGCAATGTGAATTAACTTGGCAACTGTCTGGCCTCCATTCTTGAGCATTTTTTTCGAGTGACTGAAATCTGATGGAAATAATTAATCCTCCCCATTTCAAATTTCTAATTATTGCAAGACACTGGATTTAATTATTTTCTGCAGGCTAAATTACTTTTCCAAGGGAGAGGCAGCATGCCTTCATAGCCATGCTTAAATTTACATGAAGCAAAATAATTCACGTGTTACTACATTGCTCTGATCTTGCCAGGTGCTCTCTGCTGAAACTCCACACAATGGCAGTGGTTGCCAGTCATCTGAAACCCAGTGGGATTATCTTCAGAAAAAAAAGGCATGACCTTTTGCCACCAAATTACATGTCAGGACATCCACCAGTGAGACTCTCCTATTCTCCTTCCAAACAGGCTGGTGGCTGGGTTGGTCACCACTGCTTGAGTCCATGATCCTAATGCTTGTGAAACCTTGCAGCTGTCCCAGGAACAGTCTGAACCTGACTCCTACTCAATAAAGATAAGCATTCCACTTCCTTTTTAATAGGTGTCTGCCAATTCTGACCTCTCCCTGAAACCTGATTGTGTGAGCCCTAGGGCTTCCCTGCCTCTTCGAGAAAACAAATTTTAATATCTTCTTCAGCCACAAAGCTAAAGAACTGAAGGTCACCTCATACCTCACACACAGTGTATGCAGTCATGGATAAATAAAAATATTTGTACTCTGTCCCTGAGGTACTGACAGGTTCAAATAAAGCTTGCTATTTCCAAATACATCAATTGGAATCCACTGCTTTCTTGGATCTGGAAATCTCAAGTGGATTCTGAATGAATTTCATGATGCCATTCTCTAGCCAACTCTAAGACTTAGACGGCGTCATGATGGGTGTGCCTGTGCTCCAGCTTTCCCCCCAAAAGTTAACCAATTCTCTCTGACCAACAGGAGATCAGAAAGGAGGAACTCCTTGTAAAATTTTCCATCAGAGGGGCTGGGGAGATGACCCTGTTGATCAACTGTTTTATTCCAAGCGTGAGGTCTTGAGTTCAGATCTCCAGCAGCCATGTAAAAGCCAGCTGCAGTACAGATGTCTCTAACCCTAGAGATGAGTGAGTGGACACAGATCGATCCAGGGGCTAGCTGGCCAGCCAGTTTAGCTGAAATGGCTACCTCCAGGTCCAGTGATAGGCAGACCCTGTCTGAAAAATGAGGTTGAATGTTACCACGGAAGATATCCAGTGTAGACCTCTGTCTTCCACATGTGCAAGCAGGGGTGGGGCCTCCCCCAACATGTCCCACCCCTGAGATGTGGTGGCTTATACCTCTACAGTCATCATTTAGGAGGCTGAGGCAGGAAGACTGTAAACTTAAGGCAAGTCTGAACTACATATTGAGATCTAGCCCCAGCCTGTGCTACAGAGTAAGACTTTATCTCATGAACACAAGAGAAATTCATAAAAGTAAAGAAATAAAACTCCCTAATGCTTCTCCAGTTTGTCAAGAGGATAGACTTTAAGTATCCAACACTTACACTTCTTTTTAGTGTGTGTGTCACCTGTGTGTGAAAGAGCATGTGTATACACCTATATTTACACTTGTATATACACCTGTGTGTGTATGAACATGTGTATACACCTGTGTATGTATACACAGGCTCATACACACATTTGTGCAGATGTCTTTTGGAGGATAGAAGGGACATCAGAAGCCCTGGAGCTGAAGTTCTACAGATGACAGTGAGCTGTTTGACATGGGTTCTGGGAACCGAACTCTGGTTCTTTGCAAGAACAGCAAGCACTCTTAAGAGCTGAGCCTTCTCTCCAGCCCCAGATCCTTTCACTTCCATATCTTCACAGTGATCCATGAAGGTCTCTGCATCCCAAAACAACACATTCAGGGTCTGGGTGAAGGGATTGGTGCCGTGGAGGGGGAGAGGGTGTTAACAGAAGAGATGCAGTCACATGTCAGGGGACATTCAAAGGACCTCACCCATTCAAAACCTATATAAATTCCTTCAGAACTAAACAATCAACCCATTATAAAAATTACATGCATAAGGAAATACTCTCAAAAGCAGATGGTGACTTTGTTGTTTACATGACAAACTTTATAAATTCTTTAAGAACGAAAATCAACACTTTATAAAATTAGAAGCCTAACAAAAAGAATGAAGAGAAAGTCTTCAATGCAGGTGGTGCCACAAAGAAAGCTGCTCCTTCCAAGGCACTTTAGAAAGAGACAAGGAATTCAAAGGGACAGTCCAGGGATCTGGTATGAATTAACACAGACTAACAGAAGCAGGACTGCAAACTGCAAGTGTGGAGGCACAAGAGCTAAACACAAGACTTCCTAATTGACACCTGAGTTAAAAGATTACAATCAATGCTCACCTGCAGACATGGACACCCTCAGTGCTTGTGGGTGAGATCTGAGCCACACTAGTGGGTTTCGCAGGTAAGCGTTTTTCCTCTTTTAAACAAACTCTTTATCCTTTTATTCTGAAGTTATTATCAGACTTCTCTGCATGTGTGTCCTCAACAAGTCAAAGCAGTTATTATTTTGCTGTGTTGACAATACAGACATGTCCCAGGTAACTATGACTGGCCCAGGAGAAGGCACTGATTTCTCAGGATCCATCTGTAGCTTCTCTGCTACGATATGCCCCTCTACTCACTGTGCAAGGCTGCTAGGCTAAACCTGTGTGTGATCTTGCTCACTGATCATAGCAAATGGTAACTTCTAGGCTGCCTCTAATCTTCAAGGCTCTCTGTGGAATTTTCCATCTCTTAATTTGTCTGTAAAAGAGGTCCATCAGCAGTCTAGACTTCTGGTCTACCCAGGCTTAAGCCCTCAGCTCCAGCATCTGTACCAGCTCTGCTTTGTCAACATTCACACCAATCTCTGCTGTGGCAGTTGAACCAGGTTTCCAAGCAGAGCTGATCCACAGCCCTAAAGCCTTTCTGTCCCAGAATCTTAATTTGATGCTAATCACTGACTAGGAGAGCTAAGTCTACATCCATCCTGTGTCTAGGATACACTAGAAAGTCAACCTCTGGCCTCCATATGTACGAACACACACACACACACACACACACACACACACACACACACACAGAGAGAGAGAGAGAGAGAGAGAGAGAAAGGTGGGGGAGGGAGAGAGAAAGGGAGGGAGAGAGAGAACAAACAGTAGACTCTGGGATTCAGCTGGAATTATGCAACTTGGACTTACAGGCTGGAGAGAGGTGAATATAGTGTACAGAGTAAAAAGAAGCCACTTAACACTCCCCCCAAAATACCAAGGATTTAGGATATTTGAGGGATTTGACACTACGTAAGTAAGCAGAGCTCCATGGATGTGCCAGGAGATCCATCATCACTTAGGAAAAAGCAGAAAAAAGATGCTGTTGTTAAAATTCACTCACAGTGGGACTGGTAAGGCAGTCAGATCCATACATTCCTCTCCAAGTGCCTGGCTACCTCTCCCCAATGCTACAAGAGAGTTTTGTGTTCCTGGAGAAAATATGCAACCTCAATTTCCACTGAGATAGTGGAAAACTCATGTGGCTTAAGAGAGAGACTGTACCCTTGACAAAGCTCTAGAAAGTTATCTTCAACTGCTGAATCAAAGATGGTGTTACCACAGATACCAGCACAGAGCACTAAGTCCTTAGGACACTTACAAATATGCCTGTCACATCAAGAAACCCTGTTTACTTACATGGACTGGAGTCCACTTAAATGGCTTACTGAAGAACTACCCTCCTGTAACAAATACCAGTGATGTCATTCGTATCTATAGTCCAAGCCCCCCCCCCATTTTCATTTTACTCTAAAGTAGTTTTTTATTGATTGAAACTAAAAAATCTTCTTTTTTTATGGGAGGACTGTCTTAGCATGCTGCCATGATCACCTCTCCTTGGGGACAAGCTTCAGTGGGATGGCATAGTGAAAGGGATTCTGTAATACCCAGCCTTTTACATGCTCAGGACTCACCAAGTGAGCTTCCTCCAAGACCCAAGCAGGTCTCAGCACGTGCACCCATTGACTCTGCACAGTCTGACGTGGTTAAGTAGTAATATCTGGTAGGTGGAGGCAATAATCCCTAAGAGGTTATGAATGCTTGTCAGCACTTCTGTGGGGTTGGCCACCCTCACAGTGTCAGTATAGTGGTACCTATCCTAGAGAGAGGAGGCTAAGGCACAGAGAGGTTTAGTGACCAACACAGGCACTCAGGGCCCAAATTCAAACACAAACAGCTTGAACGCAAGGCCAGTGTTTTAAAACAATACACCGAAAGTTTGGACTTGTGAGAGGGATTGCCAGGTGAAGGGGTTTGCTGCTAAGCGTGGTGGCTGGAGACTCACGTGGTGAAGGACAAAATCAGACTTTCACCAGCTGTCTTCTGGCTTACACGTGTGCACTGGAGCACAGGTAGGTGTGTACACACACACACACACACACACACACACACAAATTAATTAATTAAATGTGATTTTAAAATCAATAATTTGTAAGGAAAGACAATCCTGTGAACTGTAGGCTCCCTAAAATTTTAAAAGCTATTCATTACCAAGTTGAAAAGTGACAGCTGTTAATAATAATTTACTTAAAAACCTCTCATTTTGACTGTTTATGCATAACAACGTCCAAAGGCTTAGGGGAAAATGTATAACAGAGAGAATTCTGATATTAGAATGGCCTCACAAAATGTTAATATACATCCTGCCATAGTCTTCGCCGATTGTTTTTCAGGGCAAGATTGCATGCAGCCCAGGCTGTAGTCCAACGTCCTCCATAGGGGTGCATGACCCCAAACTTCTGGTCCACCTGCCTCTACCTCTCCAGTGCAGGGTGACAAGTGTGTGCCACTCCACCTGGTTTGTTTTGGGGATTGAACCCAGGGCTTCACGCATGCAAGGCAAGCACTTTCCAATCTGAGCTACAGCCCCAGGCCCTCATCATAATGAATGAATATCCTTTCTTCTTTGGTGCGGTGGTTCATTGAGTAAGGATGAAGGAAGGAATGTGTGCAGCAAAATGCCTTTGGTGCTTTATTAATCACTCCTCATCGATACCTATTTCCTGCTACCAATATCAGTGTGAACCATGACAGGCTAATCTCATTAGTGAGATTACATAAGCTACACTGAATGGCAAGCAGGGCAGATGATGTGGTTCTGACATTGACAGGCTGGAGATGCAGTTTGATACACTGAATATAAACATCCAAGCCGTGTGAAACATGAAGTGGTACTCTGGAGGAATAGGTCTGAACACACCTCCGTGCATTTGGTGTTTCAGCTTTATAGTTCTGACACGAGCTCTTTGTCCTCTCAAAAGCAGAGGCTAGGAATCCATCGCTATCAGTCATGGTGTACCAGCTAACACAGTGGTCACCCCATTGCTATAAACATCAGCATATGGTAACATCTTCCCTTTGAAAGCGGCTGCCGCTCCCAGAAAGAGTAACAGGTGACTCTTCAGGAATCAAACAGAGCCTATGACAGAGAGTCATCTGGGTAGTCTAAGAGCCAAACTTTCCTGGCAGGGTCGATCAAGCTTTGGGTTGAATAAACGTATGCAGAATGTGGCAAAGGACATTGAGTTCAAACTACTACCACAACGCAATGTCAATGTACTTGATGAGGATTTTAATGCAAAAGGGCAAGACAATCATCCCCGTACAAAACCAAATTCTGAGCCTAACTTCCAGAATCTGAAGGCTATAAGAAATTTTCTTGCTATTATGTTGATATGAAATTAAACAAAAAATCCGTATGTAATTTATACACTCCTGACTTCCTGAAGTCCTTAAATCCTTTCGTCTATTGTGCTTACACAAAAGTACAGCAGAGAGTGGCTGGAGAGATGGCTTGGGGCCATGAGCATTTGTTGCCCAGTGCTGAGAGCCAGAGTGAAATCTCAGCATTTACATAATAAACCAGACATCTCACAGACTCCTATGGTCCCCAGCTCCAAGGTGGGAAGGTGGGACAGAGACAAGAGGAGTCCTGGGGCTTGCTGGCTTCCAGTTTTGCCTAGAAAATGCAAAACCCAGGTTCGAAAGGAGAGAGACCCTGCCTCTAAGGAACAGGATGAATGCAGAGAAAGACACACACACAGTGCACATACACTCACACAGACACACAAAAATAATGAATAAATAAATACTGCACAATATTAATCTTTTTAGTTCCAACGTGCCAGTTTTTGGTCTATTGGGAAATTAAACATCACATAGGTTTTTCTTCAAATCCTTAATAACTTGCCTAATATCTAAGAATAGGCTTCAGTAAAATTAAAGGAAAGTTTTAATTAGTACTACATTCAAATTGCTATATAATGAACTCTGGTAACTTTATTCACATAAGCATATGCCACACTTTTTTTAATAAGCCATTTGTTTCATAGTATTCTTTTTTTGTTTGAAGAATAGCTTATTACTCATGTATTCATTAGAAAACAACTCACATAATATTAATTTCATCAAGAAATGACATTGGAATGCCAGCATTTATTAAATCAATAGTATTATTATATTTCAACTCCATCATACTGATTTGAATTTAGCCAGTGAAATATTTATAACAAAAATGTAATGAAAAAATCTATACACTTAACAGCGATAAGCTTTTCCATTTTATGCTCACAGCTGTAAAAAGCAATTTTTATCACCGAGTGGTGCATTCAATCAAGTTAAAAAATAGTAAGAAGAAATGAAGTATTACGTACATCCACCTGGACCACACAACTCATAAAAGGTGATCATGTCAGGGCTATTTCATGGTTAAGTGCAAAACTGATACTACATTATTTGATTAAAAAATTATGTAAAGCCACGGGCATTAGGAATATCTTCGACCGATTAACACCTAGCAATACAGAACTATGGGCAAGTAGCAAGATATCTCCCCTTTCTTATAGCACCAGAAAAAGAAACTCAGGGGAAGAGGCAATGGCTCATAAAAGGCTTCCAGCGCAATCATGAGGACCTGAGTTCAAATTTGTTAACACCCCTGCAACAATCCAGGCACAGCAGCACATATCTGTAACCCCACTGCTAGAAGGTCTGTGACAGGTGATTCCCAAGAGCTCCCTGGAAAGTGAGTTCTAGGCTCAGTGAGTGGCCCTCTCTCAAAAGATAAGAGCGAGTAAGGCAAACATTCAATGCATCCTCCAGCCTTTAAACTGGATGCACAGGCAAGCATAATTAAATACATATGTGTATGCACTAATGCCTATGCGCACAAGTATATGCACACAAAACAAACAAACAAAGCACACCTAGTGTCCAATTTCTATGCATAAACATTAACTTCTGTTCTTTTCTTTCTCCTGCTTCATTAACTCACTGCCAACAAGCCAAGAGGCCCTTTTAAGTTCCCTAGGTAGCGCTCTGGGCAGTATGGGCTGAAAAGGAACAAGACTGGGGGAGGCTGCCCTATCAGCTTCACATCCACCCTGATGACCACCCTGGAGGACACAATTAGCCAGAAGCACCCCTTAATCTGGACCACCTAACTGCAATTCCAGCATCGCCATGGAAACAGGAGACAAATGCTGAGCTGTCTGTCTGTAGAGACTCCACCTTTCACACAGGGAGGAGTTAGCCAAGAACAAGGAAGCACCCAGCCCACTGACTGGTCTACCTTTTCATGACAAGTCACAGTGACCCAGGGAGCCAGCCTCTAGTCGATACTCTGCATGGCAGGAAGACTACAAACGGTAAGGTGTCAACAGCCAATCGGCCACCTCCAAGGCCCTCTCGCAGGTCACACCTGCTCCTTGGTCATCCTTTCTCCAGGTCACAGGTCACAACATAATCATTCCTTAGGTAAGAATTTCTCAAACTTCATGCTGATGACTTTAGGGACCAGGTTATTCCTTGGAGGAAACTGCCCCATAGAATATTTTACCAAATATTTGGCACATTAGATGCCAACAACACAGGACACCTCACTGTGACAATCAGAACATCACTAGATACTACCTTGTGTTCTTTGATGAGCCACACCACACCCTGACCACAGCCCTTCCATGAGGAACCTCGGACTTGGGTGGAGAGAAGAAAGTCAGATGTTCAAAAAGATACCTGAAGTGTAGTCTGCTTCCCTGGCACTTTTCGTGAATGTTTTCAGAATCTCTTACCTAATTCTTCTTCTTTCCAGCATTAACCTATCATTGAAGCCCAGAGTCCTACTGCCCCAGTGACACAAAAACCATTTCCTGTAGCACTGATCCACTTCAATGCTCCCTCAATAAGAGATCTGGGAAACTTGTCTTTGTGCCTGTGTGTGTACAAGCCCATTGTTTTTATTACCTGCCCCCATATTGCCATCACTCTAGGTGCCTAGTGTGTAATGTTAGAAGATGTTGTTGGGAATAAAGGACATAGCAACAAGTGTACCATTACTCTGAGCATGATGTGGTATTTAGGAATTGTGATATAAACACCGTGTAGTTGAGGATGACAGAGGCTCAGGTGCTTCCTATCCTGCATGACTCTCATGGCAGCAATGTGATGTGGTCTGAATGGGAAATGACCCATAGAGTCATGACTCTGAGCACTTGGTACTCAACAATTAGGGACTGTCACCAAAACCAACTCGAGTTTCCATTGGAAAAGGATCGTGGCTTTCATGGGATTTACCCATGGCTTCATTCACTTGTGTTTCTTCATTTGCCTTTGCTGTGATTTTATGGCATTCAAAGGTGCCTAGATAGATAGGTAGATAGATAGATAGATAGATAGATAGACAGATAGATAGATAGATAGATAGATAAATAGATAGATCGATCCATCATTGATCAAGGTCAAGTTGCATGACCTTGCCATGTAGTTCTCATGAGAACCTCTGAAGGTATGAAGATCAAATGAGAAGCTCAAACTTGGTCTTACTGGTTTCCCCACCAGTCACTGCCCTTTGCAACTTCCTGTTCAAGACAGACACTGCATATTAGAGTGCACGTAGGCACCCCTGTGCATTTTTATGGAAAGTAAAATGCCTCCTGAAATGTGATTTAAATGCACAATAAAATGTCCCATAGATGAAGGATTCCAATCATTCTTGTCAATGATGACTGGAGTTTAAATCTTAAAAAATTAAAATGTGGTAGAACAAGCCCTTTGAAACTATGCATCTCATAGAGATTTATTTCCGGCACTCCCAACACACCACAAAACCACTACATTCAGTTCATGCTAACGCTGACATCATCCTGTTTTCCCTGAACCAAAAAGAACTAAAGCCACTCTGGAGTGATAGCCCCAGATAGACAATGGAGAGCTGACACTATGCCTCCATTTTCAATGTTTAAAATTAGGAATCCAGTTACTATATAACAGGCTGCAGAGAGCAGCATGCAGCCCCTGACTGTCACAGAGAACTCTGCATGTGTGTTTTGTGACTTTTATATTACACCTCTTGTTTGACCAGAGTTGCCCTTTTTATTTCATCTACGATTTTTCTCCAATACTCACAAAAACGGCATGGCCCTTGTGGTTCTTTCTTGTTCTGTAATTTGTGTTTGGGCTCAAGAACCCAGAGAATACAAAGAATTATCACAAGCAAGCCCTGCCTCTCATGTGAGTGTGTTGGGGGGTGTGCATATATTTGTATGATATATAAATTCAAGTGTTCTGCACACATGTGCAACATGTGTGGAGACCAGAGGCCATATCTGGTTTCTTCTTTAATTGCTCTCTACCTGGTTGGTTTGTTTTTTAAAGATAATCTTTCACTAAACATGAAAGTTCACAGATTGGTGAGGCTGGTTAACTAGTGAGTTCCAGAGACTCCAGAGATATGCTCATCTCTGATGCATCACACACACACACACACACACACACACACACACACACACACTCACACACACACACACACACATTCTGCCACACCCAGCTTTCTGTGTAGTTTCTGGGGGTTCCAAACTCAGGTCCACATGTTTGTATGACAGGCACTTTACCCACAGACACCCCAACTCCTCTAGCTCCCCTTTCTGTGAGGAGCAAAAGATAGGCATGAAATCGGCTTAATATTTAAAAAGACCGAGAGCCTACGCTTAACATGTCACAGAGCCTTCCAACCCTGGATGGAGAGAGAAACCCCCAGAGACGAAAGCCAGTACAAACATCACCATACAATCCTCACAAGCTCAGTAGTTGACACTGAGTAGATCACAAAAGGACAGCTAACCTGATGGCAGATACCTTTCCTTTCAAAGAACCACTGGGGCCTACCGTCATGAGAAGGAGATATAAACTGTGTGTTATAAATATATATTGCTCAGTGCCTTGGCCAAAGTTCTGCTTCCACACAGAGGACTCAAGTTCCAGGAGAATCTAAGAGTCCCACCCGAGGCAAAGCATAGCTATCACACAGTTCACTCTTGCTATATCTACTGCTGAACAAGAGGAAAGGTAGAAACCATAAACTCTGATGCACAGAATACAGTGGCCCCATTCTTTCTTAACCCTTTGGGTATGGCAGACAGGAAAAAGAGAAAGCATTCCTTGCTTTGCCACACTTGGTGTCTCTCTGGTCCCCAACCTAAGTCTCAAAAACCAAACTAGAGAAGAGACTTACTCTTCAGGGCTAAATACATAACCACACTGACAGGAACATAATTCGAAGCTGGACAACAGAAGACATGAAACAACACTAAGGGGCACACATCTGCAATCCAAGCACTCGCTAGCCTGAAGCAGGGGATCAGGAATCTGAGGCCAGCCTGGGCTAAAACACAGAAGGAAAGTCTAAAGAAATTAGAGGGCACAGAATCTTTGGTGTGTCATGAACAGATTCTTCTGTGCAGGTATGTGCGAGTGTGGGTACGCTCACACACATATATGTGCACATGTGGATGCAGGTCTGAGAGAAATCTATGGGATAGTTCCTCAGGAACCTTGTATTTTTCTTTTCTTCCATATATTTTATTTGTTTATTTGTTTGTTTGCTTGCTTGCTTGCTTGTTTGTTTGTTTGTTTGAACAGATCCCTAGAGCTTTATCGCCTGGCCAGTGAGCCCCACAGGCCAAAAAAAAGTCTCCTCCCCAAGACTGGAATGCACACCATGTCTCCCAGCCTTTTCAGAAGGCACTGCAAAGTATTTACCAAGGGAGTGCTCTCCCCAGCAACATGAGCAAACCCTTAGGAAAGCGTGTGCACGGGATATTTGTATAAAAAAAACAAATGGCCTCAACTAGTCCTCTCTCAGCTGCCCCTTTGCTGTGTTTATGAAACGTAAGCAATCCAGAAGGCAAACACAACGCACGGATTAGAGGCACCTTGTGCCAGTGCACCAAATTTGATCAGCCACTGTGACAACGATTTACAGACGGCGAAGGTGAAAGGTACATTCATCTCCAACAGCTACCTGGATGTACTTTTGGATCTGCTTCACAGCTTTTCGTGTCAAATATGACAGAAAATGAACCCCGCCAGGACACTACAGTATGCCTCACGCTGACTTATGATGAACCACCTGTATAACAGTGCCCCCAAATGATCCTAATCACCAACCTGCGTAGATGCAACAGTCTTATTAAATAAGAAACACAGAGCCAAATGTAGAGTTAAAAGCCCAAGAGGTCAGAGCAGTAGCTAAGAGCCACCTTCTTACCCTTCGCTGCTGCTGCCATCCTTCCCCTGAGAAAGGCAGGACTGGAGAAAACTCTAGCAACAAACCTGAAAATGTTCTATGGCCTAGAGACGTTATAGGCAGTGAAATGTCACAGGGTGGCGACCCCATGTAAACAACCCTACTGTAGGGTCATAAGGAAATACTGGGCATATCATCGTACTCAGCACAAAATACATGACAATGGAGTGGAAGACTGTGCTGTGGGTTTATATGTTTTGTTATATTATACTTTATTGTTATTTTAGAGCACAGCCTTATATTTATTAAAAACGAGATACTTTAAAATGTGAGTTACATCAGCAACAGCCTCATGCATCTCCTGTTTACCACACATTCCAATTGTATGCGTGAAAAGGTTGTGTCAAGGGACCTAAACCATCTGGGATTTTAGAAGAACATTCTGTGCTGTTTGCAGTGTCAAGACCACTGGAGGATGTCTTTCTCAGAAGACACCTCTATTGTTAAACAATGCACAACTGTACTCAGCAGACATACTTTGTTTTCTGACAGGGATACATGGGTCCCAGGCTGGCCTTCAGCCTGCTCTGTTGGCCAAATCTGGCCTAGACCCTCCTCATTCCACTCTGAATAGCTGAGATTGTCCTATCACATAGCGTATGTGGTGGTGGGAATCAAACCCAGGGCTTTGTGCATGCTAGACAACCACTCTACCAACTGAGCCACGTCCCAAGCTCCAGCTGTGCTTTGGATCTATTAAGAACTCTGATGAAATAAAAACCTGTTATCCTGACCTCCCTGATACCCACAGAAACTGATGAGGAATTGGGCAGAGAAGCAATAACAAAGGCAATCATACCTCAAGTTTCCCATGAACATATTACATAAAAACAGCCCTCTCCTCAGCTGCAGTAAGGAAGAACATGGAAGCATGAGATCTGTCTGTTCAGCCATGTCTAAACTGTTCAGTGGTAACACCTCACTACCTGTGGCAGGCAGGAGTCAAGTGAGAGGGAGAAAGAAAATAAGCAGACTAGACACAGAATCCATCGTAGAACACCAGCTCTGTCACTGCATTCCTCCAGTACACTGTGTTTCCATTATCTGTTTAATGAGGAAATGGAGTCTATGTAAGAGGGAACACACATCACCACTTATCACACAGTGGAAGTTCAGAGGTCCAAGGGCCAAAGAGAACCAGGAGCACTGGGGAGGTGGCTGAATGGGTAGAGTGCCTGCCTGTGGTAGAAGCTTGAGGACCTGAGTCTCATCCCTCAAAGACCATTAAAAAAAAAAAAAAGCTTGGCATTGGCAGAGCAGCATGTGGTTATTTATTATTGACCAGCTCTTAGTTTTCATTCTTTATTGGCTCTATTTTGAAACCAAGTTCCCACAAACCTTTTAGGGATATATATTTGAATCTATTTTATCTTTTCTAGATTAATATAATTAAACCTGTCTCTCTTCCTTTTCCCCTCTCCAAACCCTCCTCCCCACCACACCCCTGCATGCCACTCTCTGTGCAGACACCGAACTGGAAAACTGAAACAACAAACCCTGTTGACCACAAAACTGGACGGACACGTTGATCATTGATGGCCGGAAGGAGCTCAGAGGAAAACCTCTTAACAGCTCTTTTTAAAAGATAAAAATAGCACAGTGACAGAGGATGAGTCAGTTAACCACACGGTGGGGATTAACCCAGAGGTTGCAAACAGGTGAATGCTGTTCTATCACTGACGTTTGTGTCCACATACAAAGGGATCTTTAACAGAGTCCTAGAGGAAATTGCCCAGATGGCAATGCAGGCAAATGCGTTCTAAGTAAGAATCATGTGACTGTGCAACACGATCCCCCATGCCATTATTGTTGTTGGTTATTTTTGAGGCAGAGACTCAAGTAGTCCAGGCTAACCCCAAACCCCTTGGTTCTTCTGTCTCTCCCACCACAGTGCTGGGATTACAGTCATGTGCTACCACATCAGGTGTATGAGGTGCTAGAGACCAAACTCCATGCTTTGCACATACTAGCCAAGCACACCACCATGGAGCCACATTTCTATCCCCAGTCCTTCTGTCATTTTTTAAGAATAAGTTACTTACAGAACAGGGATAATTTACTAAAACTTCTAAACCACTAAATCCTTAGGTGGGTTGTCAGGGATAAATCCTTAGTCATTTTCCAGTAAAGCATATTTTCTAATGTCCCTCAGTTTTTATTTTAGCTTAGGGCATTAACTGCTCATCTTTCAACTGAGTTTATATTTTGAGGATTGTCTCTATTGTCCATAAACTGTCAGTCAGAATTCCTTCAAAATGGCGCAGTCTCCAAGTTACTCTGTGTTTTGTCTCGGATCCAGGTGCAGAACAGCAAAAAGCCTGCAGATGAGCTTCTTGGTATATTGTTTCTGCTTGTGTTAGGCAGAGGGAACAGAGCGCTCATGAACATGACTGACTGCACGAAGAGACACGGAGCATGTGGATACATCGCCCAAAGAGATGCACATAATGAGATGCATCCCCTCAAACCGCCTACTTTATCGAAAGTGTAAAAATAATAAAAGGAATTGCCTGGAAACAATGCTCAGATCTGGCCATTAAATGTGCTGAGCTTTGACTTCTGTCTCGTAACAGCAGAACACTATGGCAATTTTCCATGACAACATGCATCCCAGATGAGTCACGGCTGAATTCAAACATATATTTCTGGTGATATAATGACAGAAATACAAGAGAAGTCTGCTCACTGAGAAAGACTGGTCATAACAGGGGGAAATACACACACACACACACACACACACACACACACACATCATCATCATCATCATCATCATCATCATCATCCTCTTCATCATCATCATTATAATACATCTATGGAGATTTATCAGGGCTGGAGAGATGGCTCAGTTGGTAAAGTGTTGGCTGTGAAACCCTGAGGAGTTGAGTTTGGAGCCCTAAACCCATGTAAAGCCATGGCAGCCTGTGCCTGTAATCCCAGCACTTAGTAGGAGGCAGAGGCAGGAGGATGGCTGGAGCCCATTGGCCAGCTAGTCTGGCCAAATGACTAAGTTCCAGATTAAGTGATAGATACTGTCTCAGAAAACAAGGTGGAGAGCACCTTTGTCTTCAACACACACTGGAATGCAAACATATACATGTACCCATGCGCACATATATACATACATATAGCATAAAAAGGAAAGTATGGGGGAGTCAGTCTTATGGAGACCTACAGAAGGATATTGCAGGGACTCTTAAAAATCAATGTGAGAGGAGAAAAAAAAGGCATGAAGCAACTGTAGAGACTATCTGACCTCATCACACACCACACACATTCCAGTAATTCCTCTGAACATAATTATGAACTCAGCAGAGCATTTTTTAAATGTAATTACTAACTATAGGTGAAATGCAGTAGAATTGGGTAAAAAAGTTCATCCCCTTCAGGTTTACATCTGCTGGAGCCCATGAATAGAACACCTCATGTGGAAACAAGATCTTTGCAAATGTATTTAGGATGAGGTCGTTCTGGGTTAGCATAAGGGCTGTTCCAATTGCCAGTGTCATTATCAGTACTGGGAAATGTGGACAGATACACAGACTATGAGGTCACGAGATCATGAGAAACTAAGAGGGAAGAACAGACTGATGTGACTACAAACTAAGGGATTTTAGATGTGACAGGTGCCCCAAAAGTCAGAACGATTGCCAAACACATTTCTCCTCAGGTAGATTCTGAACCTGTTCACAGCCTGATTTAAATTATAACCTACAAAAGTATGAGAAAGTAAACTCATTGTTTTCTAAAAGTCACTCAGTCCATGGCAATTTTTTACAGTAGCCTTAGGAAACAAACTTTTCTCAAGACCAATAAATTAAATATGGACTCCATCCAAATAAAATTATCTTGTCCTCTTCTCTTCCATCAAATGAAATAAGACATTTTAAAAAGTATCTCACACACTTTAACAACACAAATACTGAGTGCAGCCAACTTTTCTTTATGACGTGCCTACCACATACACCCTGCCTGTGCTAAGCCCCATGAGGTATTCAGCACCTACTTTTGAAGTTATACTTAGTTATAGCAGAACAATGAGTAAGAGGGTAATTCTGAGATGGTAACATATCAAAAGAATAGTCTGAATTCTCATAGGATGAGTTTAAGGTGAGGAAAGAAGATGATTGCATTTTAGAAAATGCAGACCAACTTAAATTAAATCTCGAAATCAGGCAACAAGACATAATGGTCTTTTGCAGAGAATAGCTACCCAATAAATGTTTAATGAATCGGTTCCTTTTTAATTAAAACCGGATCGAGATTATTAATGTTTCTGCCTTTCAAGTCTTAGTATTCACAGTTCAAGTACAGTTATATGTTCAATTAATCCATAAGTATATTAACTCGGAATTTTTAAATCTAGTGAGTTAAATGCATGTGGTCCATTCAAGAATCTGTTAATTTATTTGACAAATCATTATTAAGTGCCAGGAATTGGGTTTCTAACAATGCACAAAACATATAGCCCTTTATTTCCTGGGGCTTCAAGTTAGTTAAAAAGCGGTGGCTGGTATACACAGAACCACACAAATGATGACACATTACTGAGGCACATAGGATACCACAGGAGCTGATCATAGAGCCTCATCGAGGCTGGGGACTCAGATCAGGAGCACAGGTACAGAATTCCTCTGAGAATTTATAGTTGAGATTGGAAGATGAGTAAAAATTTAACAGAAAAAAAAAAAACTCAGGTGCAAAGGGAGCTAGAACATTAAAAACAACAACAAAAGCCACGAAGAGGTACCCTAGTACCCAGGGAGACTCATCACCACACAACACCCTAAGGGGAAGCAGCACACTATATCTGATAGGCCTTGGAAAAATGAGGCAGCAATGTTGAGCACAAAAACCCCAGCAATAAGGGGTTCTGAAAACCACAATGGCAGACTAAGGCATCAGTCCAAAAACCTACCTTAGGTTTGTCCTAAACAATAAGTGTAAGTACAGTACAGAGGGCTTCGGCTTGTTCTGTTTTTAAGGTACTAGCCCATATGCAGCCACACAAGTATGGCAGGTTAAAACAGCTGATGAACAAGGATCTAATTGAACCAATTCAGCAAAACCAAAACTGACGTCTTCAGCACAAAGGTCCAGCACTAACCCCATTAACAGTGCACACTCCTCTAAAGGTTCAGAAGCTAGAACACCAGCCACCCCCGAAAGCAAAGGAAAACAAGGCCTCGCAAAATAAGTGTGGACAGTAAGAACCCTGGAGGCTCTCACGAGCCCACCTGGAAGACCAACACCCACTCCCGAGTCCCTCAGACTAAAATGGCAATGCCTAAGGTGGCAATGTGATTCTCAAAGTTAGGAGCTTGCCAATCCACCGCAGTTAAACTATGCTTCCTACTCCATTCGCTACTGTAGGAGGAGCCGGCAAAAGCCTGGTGCAGAGCGGACACTCCAGACAAGTCTCGTCAGACATTGAGAAAACTGAGTCTAAGAAAAAAATCTCCTCTCCTGCCTCCTTCCTTCCCTCCTTCCCTCCCTCCCTCCTTCTCTCTCTCCCCACACCCCCCACTTCCCCTTCTCTCTACCTTTCAAGTGCTAAGATTACAAGTGTGTGCCCCATGTCCCCCTTTTTGACATGGGCCCTGAAGGACTCAAACTCAGGTCTTCCTGCTAGCGAGGCAAATACCTGACCCACTGAGCTGTCACCACAGCCCATTTTAATCCCTTTAAAAAAACAGTAAAATTAGACCTGATGTAATTTCTTTTGTCGATTCAGTATGGAATGGGGGGGGGGTGAAGCAGATTTTCATCAGAGAGCAGAATAAACAAAAACATTTTAATCAATATCCCATGACATGAATATTTATGAAAAAATAGTTTTTAAAGTAGTAATGGGGAGCAGACCCAATTTCCAGAGTTTAAAATGGAAATGGGCAAAGCAGGCAGTTTCCTCACCATGGAACAAGATTTTGCCTTAGAGTAGTTTTCCTTTACTTTTTCAAATTGGTATGTGTGGTGGATATGCACAATATGTATGTACATATGATGTGTGCATGCATGTGTGCCCATGTGTGTGCATGAAGGCACATACATGACACAGTATACATATAAAATATGCCTATAAAACAAGAAGACAACCTCAGTTGTCAGTCTACACAATGTTTCTTGCTCACAGCACTAGGCCAGCTGGCCCATCCTGTCTCTGCCTCACATCTCACCACAGGAGTGCTGGGATTACAGGTGTGCACTAACACCACAGGAGTACTGGGGTTACAGGTGTGCATTAACACTATAGAGTGCTGGGATTACAGGTGTGCACTAACACATCCAGTTTACAGATGTGCACTAACATGTCCAGCTTTACATGGGTGCTGGGGATCCAAACTCAGGGCCTCATGCTTGCATGGCAAGTGCATTACCCTGAGCCATTTCCACAGCCTCCCAACAGCAGTTTAGTTTACATTTGAAAAAAGGGAGAGTGGAAGGAGGGGGTGTGAAGAAGAGAGGAAAGGAGAGAGAGAGAGAGAGAGAGAGAGAGAGAGAGAGAGAGAGAGAGAGATGATATTCATAACTCACCTTAAATACTTCCATTGGAAGAGGAGACTCTGCAGCAATGATTAGGGATTTTTCCAGAGCACATTTCCATTCAGAAGTTATCTTCAGAGGATAAAGTTCTGTAGCAATAGCAAACCATGAAGAGTTTCAGGACTGTAATTCGGTTAGTTGGTTCTTTAAATGTTACCTTCTTCTAGGTTACCATAGCAAGTGTCAATGCTCACACTTCCCCATGAGCAGCCACCTGCTAAAGGGATTCTTGGAAACTAAAGAGCGGCTGGCTTGGGGTTCTGCTATCAGAAATGGAGACTACTTAACAGGGCTCTTCCTCGGGGAACATTTGTGTGTGTTCTGTTGGTCTTCTGTAATTTAGTAACATTAATCCCATTGGCAAGACCTTCCATCATCTATAGCCATGATTCTTTGTATTACCTAAAACATCCTCCCACTGATGAAGAACTCACTCTTTGGTAAGTTTCTAACCTCTGAATAGTGCTGGTCCAGCATCTGCAGTTATTATAACACTCTCCATTAAATCTCTAAGTTCTCTCTCTCTCTCTCTCTCTCTCTCTCTCTCTCTCTCTCTCTCTCTCTCTCTCACACACACACACACACACACACACACACACACACACACACCCCAAAACACACGGCCATATAAGCCAGGCAAAAAATTTTATTTATTTATTTATTTATTGGAGCTGAGGATCGAACCCAGGGCTAGGCAAGCACTCTACCACTGAGCTAAATCCCCAACCAGAAAAATTATTAAAAGATAAATTAAACTTTACAAACCTAGTTTTATATTTATACTTGAAATATTTCTAACATACCACATGTTGCCCATATTTTCCCCCCAGGCCTTGGAGAAGAGGGAAGATTTACACACAGAGGCTGCATGCAAAATTAAGAGGGGAGGAAAAAAGGCATTGCGCACTGTTTTCATGTATTGCTGAAACTGTAGGAAATTTTATGGCCTGATCACAACAGATTTAAGACCTTATCAAAATAGGATTTGTGGAAGCTCTCACTGGAAGGAGATGTGTTTATATCATCCTTATATCAACCCTCACTGCCTCACACAGACTGTTGGGATATGAATATGAATTTAAGCACACTTAAAAGGCAACATTAAACCTTCAGGCTATATTTTTAATTTCTTGCATGTCTGTTTTTTAGCATGAAGCCATATATTTGGATCCCTATGGCTTTTGAACTCACCTTGAGCTCAAAGCCCCATGTTACAGGGGTTTATTTAGTATTTGGGGGGGCATATAATTATAGTTGCTGAAAGACCTTATCAGACTTAGCCAAGTTGCCAACACACTGACTGTTGTCTTTACACAGAAGGTGACTTCGGACACAGTATCTTCTATTTGTCTAAGATTCTTTCTAGCATTTCCTACAGAACTTTCTACCTCTAGGAGAATATTTTCCCCTAATCTGGCATTTTTATGTAGGAATAGAAATACATGTGATTTTCCTTAGTGGAGCTAACATAAGCCTTCTTTTCTTTGGTTGGGTATTTTGTCATAGCAATGAGGAAAGTCACTAACACAGATGGGATCTAACACCATGGTAAAGCACCATCTTCTCTGCAAAGGTAAAACTTGGTTTGGACAGCCTTCTCTGCCACCTGTGAAGACAAAACCCTTCCAAGATGCAATTCACAGAGCACAATGCTCCCTGTGCGTGTTTTAGCAGAGAGCCACCCTGGGTACACAAGTGAATTTATGAACAATAAACAGGTCTATTAAAAGGACATAAAACATGTTCTCAAAATGACCTGCAATGCAGGGAATTTAACGGTATTCATCAGATTCCATTTACTGGTCCTGGGAAGTCATAAACAATTAATAAGATGGCCTTTACCCATCTGTCACCAGGAGCCTAGAGGAAAGTGAGGAGATCTCCCTTGATGCAAAAGTTTGGAATGTTCTGGTAGAAAGTGTTGCAGAAAGCTACCACGTCACCCTAAATAGACAAACAAATAACTAACCACAATTAAATGGAGGCCTTGTGGAATAGCCCCCTTTTCAGATGTCTAACCATCACTCTGAATCTATTCCTTCCTTCTCCACCAGGTCCATACCAGTGAGGAGAGACTGAGCAATGGTAATTAAGAGACAGGAAGTACTAGAAAATGTTATGAATTGAATCTATGTCCTTCAGAATTCCTATGTAAAACCTCAAGCCAGCGATGGTGGCACACGCCTTTAATCCCAGCACTCAGGAGGCAGAGCCAGGAGGATCTTTGTGAGTTCGAGGCCAGCCTGGTCTACAGAGCGAGATCCAGGAAAGGCACAAAGCTACACAGAGAAACCCTGTCTCGAAAAAAAAAAAAAAAAAAAAAAAAAAAAAAAAAAAAAAAAAAAACCCTCGAATCTCCAGTGTGACATTTGGAGAAAAAGCTGCAGAAAGTGATGAGATTTAAGAGGGGTCTGGTGGGATGGCCCTTTAAGAGAATTAGTGTACACTACTAAACTCCATGAAGAGCCAGTAGAAAGCAGCCACTTGTAAGCCAGGGAGCCCTCACCAGATCCCTAGACATCTGGCACTCCTGTTTCAGCTTCCAGACTTCAGAACTGTGATCAAATAAATGTCCATTGTTTAAGCAACCCAGACTCTGGTGTTTTGTTTGGGCAATATAAAAAAAAAAAGATTTTGAGGGGTTGGGGATTTTAGTTCAGTGGTAGAGCGCTTGCCTAGCAAGCTCAAGGCCCTGGGTTCTGTCCTCAGCTCCGAAAAGAAAAAGAAAAAGAAAAAGATTTCAAACACACTAACTCTTTTGAAAACAGAAACAGTTTAGGCAAGAAGTATTTCAGTTCCATCCTGAAATTTTCTGATTCCAGGATCTACCTAAATGTCTGAAAGGATTCATTTCTTTTTTGAAGAAATCGACATGGGAGGGGTTAAAAAAATAAGTCTAGACTTAGAAAAGGATAGAATTTTGTTTCCTTAGTTTCTGGAAGACCAAAACATCTATCATGTCTTTGAAACATCTGCAGCCAAAGAAGCAAGTGGGCTTCTCAACCTATCCCTGACTGGACAACCTTCTTGGAAAACCAAAGGCTAGCCACAAGACTCTGACCATGGTTTAAATCACTTGGCAATCATTTGATGTATCTTACACACACAGCACAAGTGCATCATTGCTCCCACACTGCAGGATAGGATGCCTTCATTTGCTTTCTGTCTGCTCTCAAGCGCCAGAGTTCAGGCTAGACATGGAAAGTCCCACAATACTAGATCCTCAGAAGTAGATAGTATAACATCCAGTACCTTTCCCAGAGTTTCCAATGAACAATGTCCCAGCCACTTGCTATTACCTATTTCTATTCTATCTGCTCAGACTGAACAGTTGAGAAAGAAGGTTCTTTAGGAAGTAAAAGAAGAGAGTAACACAAAGTGAGAAGTAGGGGTTATTTACAAGGATGGTGATGACACAGGAGAAAAGGCATGGCAAAGGGGGATCTCGCAGCAAGGTCAGCTTCTACAGCCTTCCTCTCAATGTACACATGTAGTCTACTATATTTCCCCCAATGCCACCTCTGCAACCCAACTCAGTTTTGAAAGCTAGTAATTTTGCATTGGGTTATTAGTGTCTGGGAATAAAAGAATCAGCCTAATATTTTCTATACTGTCTGAAGTTTTATTCATTACGCCATTTCAGTTCAGGAAATGGTGCTACCATTTAAGTGGCACAAGGTATCCTGGGATTTGAAATTAATTTACACAAATATAACATATTGGGTTCTGTTCCCATGTGTAAAATCGGAGTAATAATTGCCTCTTTTGTCAGGGGTATTTTTTCACTAAATGAGGTAGCAGACTCCAGTTTTCATCTTGTAACTACTATATTTGAGTGACATTTTGCCTTTTACTTTCCTTCCCATATACAACCATTCACACCAACACTTTAAGTGTTGGAAAAATAAACTTTTGACAAATCACTTTTCCAGTCTTTAGACAAATTTATGAATTCTTCTGTGCAATCAGCATTATGTCTTGAAATTTCTAAGACAGACAAGCATGGTCTAGTCATGCATTGTAAAGACAGAATCATCCAAAGTGAGGAGACTCAGAAGCAAATGTTTCTTAAAGGGAGATTTTCCCCTTCAGTTTTTGACTTTTAGTCCTGGGATTTCATAGGAGAAAGAACCTAAGAAGCAACTGGAAACTCTTTGCTTTACTATATCCTTGCACTGGCAAGGATAAGTTCCTTCCAGAATTTATAAAGCAATTAGGCCCTGGGCGGAGATTTACACAGCCACCTTTCCCCACAAGTAAATTTTTTTTCTGCCAGGTTATGAATCCCTGGGCAAACTTGAGCTCAATCTTTTCTCACAGCATGGACAAGATCTTTGTTTGTTATCACCCAAAATGCTTAAGGTATAAAAGGATTTCTTGGCTGCATCTCAAAATGTCGACAACAACAATACAGCTATTATAAAACACCAGGTTACACGTCTATCTATCTGTCAGATTTACCACAGATGTAAATACACGGGGTCCAGAACCAGGAAATGTTCCACAATCAAAGCCCTTGAGTGACAGATAAGGTAAACATACTTCTCACTTTCATGTTCACAAGACTCACACTGGCAACAAACACAGGAGCAATTTTAATGAAGCCATGGACTAATTAGTTGCTCTAAATATACCTGTAAAGCTGACCACAGAATAAAATTCTATTGGAAAGAAGTACTTCTTTCTTGGCTTATGTAGGTGCATTAACAATATGACATTGCTGTTCTGAGGTTTTTCACCAAAAGGTTGCTAAGAGTAGTATAGGTCAGCAGAGGTAATGGAGGTAATGAGATGTGCTGGGCCTAGGACCTGGGAACTCCAATAGCACCCAGGCTACTCCCTACAAGCTCCAGGGGGCCATGGAGAAGTAGCTTAATCTCAATCACATTTCTGTCATTGGCTGTAGAAAGAGATTCACACCAAGCGTGCCCCACATTTTGGAATCAAAATAAACAACATAACGGATTTAGAATCACCTAGACTATAACAAGTACTTAAGAATAGTTATTCTGTAAATATGAGATTTTTGACAGATCTATCAGAGAGCAGAATGCACTGTTCCATCCAATTAAGCCTATGCAAAGCCATTTTTTGCCAGTACACTTGAAACTTCCTGGACACTTGGCAGGGAAAACGGGCAAACAGATTAATCCTTTGGTTGCTAGTTCCTTGTCAAAATGAATTACATAATCATAAACAGTTGTTATGGAATTCGCATGGATGGGTGTATAGAAAAATAGATAAGTGATATAGACAGATGATAGGTGGATAGATGATGGATGGATAGATGATAGACACGAATGGGTGGTGTATGGTTGCATGACTGAATAAATAGAAAGGTAGCAGGGTGGATGAATGGGGTATGGATGAGTCTGGACAAACGAATGGGTATATATAGATAGAGAGAGCAATTGACTGGCCAATGTGAATGCATAAATGGATGTACAGCCACATAAGTGAAGTGGGAAGGTGGGAAACAGGATGAATGTAGGGAGATGAATGGGTATAAATGGGCTGATGGACAGAAAGAAAAAAGGAAGGAATTGCAGAGGAATGGATGATATATAGATGACCTGTGTGCATAAATGGATGTATAGTAACTTACATGAATGGGCAGGAAGGCAGATGGACAGATGAATGTGGGCAGAAGAATGGGTGAACAGATGAACAGTAAACAGGCAATCAGAAAGATGGGAAAGCAAAGAGAGAGTGCGGAATGTGCTTCCAAGACTACAATCTCTAAAGAATGGGGAGACCATGCTCCAACCCCAATCCATCACCCCTTCCATCTCTGAGCCACTGACACCACAGGAAGCAGACCAGCTTCCCGAGGCTACAGCACCCATGTTCTCCTTTGAGAATGCTTCGGATCGGCACCTTGATTTTAGTCTCTGTACAAAAGATTCTGAAGTCAACACAATTAAATCCACACCCTGGCATGTAAAAGACACATCAGAGGATGCGTTCCGAGACACCCCCACAGGAGGTTGCTTTCTCGCGCACGTCACAGAGGAAAAGTGTCAGCTCTTACCTGAAGGTGGATCCATTCTGTATTTATTCTCTTGACACCAACCAACTGGTCGAAGTCTGTAATCCAAGTAAAACAACCACTGGTCATAGGATTCAGTGTCCTCCAATCCCACATAGCGTAGGCGTAATCTTCCTCCGACATTTTCAATCACACTAACTATCCAGTACTGAAAAGGGTTCTGAGGGTCCTGAAGCTCTAGTAAGGAATCAACTGTAATGAGGTCTATAGGGCCTTTCCCTCGCAGAGGCTGTTTAAACAGAAGCAAAACTCCGTATTTTAAACTTGATTTTAAGGTTCTCATGGAAACAGATGACAGCAGAAGATAATATTTTTCTCACACCATCATCCAAGCTATTGCCAAACAGTCTGGCATCACACCCCTCCCCAATCCTCTGTTCAACCATCACCCCCGCACACACCCACTTCCCTTTCCTCCCTCACACACATCCACAAGCCGACATCATTTCCCAACAACAAACAATCACAAGTAAATAGAAAACAGTTTATGCTGGTGTTTTATCACACAAATTATCCTTCCCCAATGAAATTGCATTTGTTAGAAATTAGTACATTTCAAAGTAGAATTATACTCAGATGCACCCAGAGCTAAAACACTCGATAACAAAAAAATGTCTATTTTTCAAATGGACATATGTATCTACTATAGTGCTATAAATGTATACCGTGACCCCTGAAGAGATGAAGTGAATGAGTGCAGATATGTACAGGTGACATGGCTAATATATGTTTGTGTTCACTTACATTCAACTTTTCATTGTGTGTGGGGGGTGGGGGGCAGCATATCGATAGTGCAGGTGCACATGCCTGTGCATGCATGGAGGCCTGAGGATAAGTTCAAATGCTGTTCCTCAGTCATCATCAACTGTTCTGATAGGGACAGGGTCTCTTTCTAGCCTGAAACTTAAATTATTTAGGCTGGCTAGCCAGTGGATCCCAGGAACCTGCCTTCCTCTGCTTCTTCAGTGCTG
Organism: Onychomys torridus; assembly: GCF_903995425.1. NCBI lineage: Eukaryota > Metazoa > Chordata > Mammalia > Rodentia > Cricetidae > Onychomys > Onychomys torridus. The sequence goes on from NC_050447.1 coordinate 64,867,699, forward strand.
GGATTAGAAGATCAGGCATTTTTGTTTTCTTTTTAACATTTGGCTACATTATGTGAGGTTACTCTACTACTTAACCTGGGCATTGGTTTGGAAAATGTGTAAGCACTACCCCTTCTGAGGAACTTTCTTGGCATAGGAAGAGAGTTATTACTACTTAGCCTGGCAATTGGTTTGGGAACATTTAAGTACTGCCCTGTCTGAGGAACCTTCTTGGCATATGAAGAGTATCTGTTTAGTCAGCATCTTAGGCAAATATGTTTAACAATTAACACAGTAAAGTAACTTGTCCCTATGAAAACGATAAGTAATTGTCATTGTAGTCTTTAACCCAATGGTCACAATTAGTCATTAAGATAAATACATCAGGCAAAATTAACACAAAACACTTTTGAACACTAGATCACATAGTAGTTATCTTACATATTAATGCCATTACCAAGGAAGAAAATTAATGTTAATAATAATAATAACAATAATAGTAATGATAAAAAAAATCCACATCTTATTCTCAGCCATTCACTTAGGGCTCCCCTTTCCTGGGGTACCCTTGAGATAGAATTGGTAACTTAATAATTACATGTGACACATTGCCTTTGTCTTTCTATTCAAGTACATATAAGAATTATTAATATTTCATTATAGTGTTTTCAAACAAAGCATAAAGACTCATGATTAAACTACTCTGCTTCTATGCCTAAAACCTCCCTTAGCTACATTCCAAAACAGTCAGTCATGTCTCCTCTTGTTTTATGAAGAAAGCTAATCAATAGTCTTAGGTAACACATACATGTGAGATCATAGAGTTATTATGCACCCGGGATGAACAACTAAGGTTGCTACTTATTAATGGGCTCCAGGAGACTACAGTAAGAACATAAATCTGCTTAGTCATCACCTGCCAAAAAGTTACCCTACAAGATAAGGCTTAAGGTAATGAGAAGACATCCCGATACATAATTGTAAAATGCACTCGAACAGAGAAAACTTCCCACTAATTGATTATAAAAAGGAAAACATCAGTCAATACCACTCAAATCCATCACCTATGTAATTCAGTAAAAAACAGGAAGTTCAGCTGTGAGAATAAAATCATCTGTGTCCACATGGATCTGCAGAAGGATATGTGCAAAGGTGCCACTAGGTTTGAGACCACAGGACCAGGGTGCTTCAGGGCTCTCATAGATGAATAATAGCAATACATACACCTTCCAGAAGGCTTGCAGGCGCTGTCCGAGAGCCAGTCAAATCACGTATGAGGAACTCTGTCCAGTCTGCGTACTTCTCTTTAATCGCTAGTAAAACAAGGGAGAAAACAAAACACTTCAACACATCCATGGAGTATCAAACACTCAAGGGTCACTACAGTTTTCTGTATGTCAAGCTTACGTCAATGTTTTCCTGAATTTTATGCCTGATGATTAAGTAAAGAATAATAAAACTGCAGTCACATATCGGTTAGCAAGCATGGACATCATACCCACCATGTACCTAAAGACACCATGGACATCTAGAGAGGGAAAGAACCTGTGGCCCTTAGGATTTACACCTATTTAGACATTGTCAGGAGCGACAATGAAGACAAGGCATCGGTTTGGAAAATTCCCAGAGAAAGCAGTCAAGGAGGGCACATTTCTCAGTGTGCAAACAAAGCCAGGCCCTGAGCTACATACTGTTATGGGGCTTTTCAAGAGAGAAGAAACAGTGTATGATAATGAGTGAGAGCCTGAAATCAAGAAGGGGTGGGAGGGCTCAGGGTAAGCACACTTTACAGAGAAGTGACATTCAGTGGACAGCTGGACTCGTCAGCACAGACATTTCAGAAACTGGAGGTCTCTGTGAGAGCAATCTTGTAATACTATGAATGTCTGAGTGCAAACAAAGACTACAAAAGAGGAAAACCAGGTGCTTCTGTGTCTAGGGACAAAAGCATAAGCTGGAAAACAAGGCAGACAGCGCTGTAAAAATGAATGTCGTGCGTCTGAGACATTGTGTGAAAAAGGCAGAGGGACTGAAGAGGTGGTTTAATCTGTCCAGTGCTTGCCGTGAAAGTGTGAAGACTTCAGTTCCGTCGCCACAACCATTAAAAAACAATAAAGGAAAGACAGGAAGAAAAGCCAGCTTTGGTGGCTTGCTGCTCTTGCGGAGGACCCCAGATGGGTTCCCAGCACCCATTTTGGGCAGTTCACACCTCAGGTCCAGCTCCAGGGGATCCAACAACTCTTCTGCCCTGTCGGCACTTGCACTCACAGATGTACACACACACACACACACACACACACACACACACACACACACACACACTAAAAATAAAATAAATTTTCTTTAAAGTTTCAACAGTCTCAGCAAAACTGGCATCAGAATGGAGTTTAGTAGCACCCCCCATCTTTACTCATCATAAACATGGATCGCATGCAACACTCACGCAGAACTCATGCAGAATCAACTTCCAAACTAAAAGCTATCACCTATGATGCTCCTACAACCTACAAGGACTGAAATCGGAGTCTTGTGTGCCACAGTAACATCCCAAGCCCTGCTCTTACCTCTCCTTTTACACCTAGGGGTCCCCCACAATTTAGAATGCCATTTTTTAAATTTTAAACATGCACACTCATGTGAAAATACATATGTTAATAGTGGAAGAAAACTATATCTATGTGAACTGTTGCCATCAATAGAAATTATAATAATCATTTTTTCAATGCTATAGTAGTTTTTAAAAATAATTTGGTTCTTTTTTTTTTCTTACAGTGATAAGGGCTTCAACCCAAGTGCCCTGCCACAAAGCTACCACCCCAGCCAATGATGCCTTTCTTAAAATTAGCCCTCCTGCATGGCAGAGGTGACTAAGACACATGCAGTAAATTGGCTGACACTTGCCATGTGCTTTGCACACGAAGATCTCCCATTACCCTGTTTCTCTCCTTTCCACGAGGCTGCCCTTAATGAGCTCTTGCTCTTACAGAAGAAAACAAGAAGAAAATCAGCCTCAAGCCTCCAACAACCCAGATGCCGTGTATCAAGGGATCTTTCCGCTATAATCTGCAATGCTCCCAATTTTTATAAAAAGATAAAGCAATCCTAGGCAGGACGAATAGCAGGAAAGTATCTGCCTATTCCAAATGTCAAAACATACAACTGTATCCAGAAATACAAATTTAGTATCCTATCACAACACCAATAAAGCAATAAGGGGCCCTGTACCATTGTTTTCCGCTGTTTTAGCAGCTGTACATGAATCTACTGGTAAATTTTACTATCATCTGTGACCTGTGTCCCCACAGTCAGCACTCCACAGCTCAGGCTGCAGCCTGGTGCGATCTCTGGTCCCACTGGTACAAGTTCTCCTGCTGCCGTCAAATGTAGATTTTTAACTAAGTCTCTATCACTCCATTTACCAATAAAGACTCAGGAGTCAGATGTTGGAGTGAAAACCTGCTAGACCAGAGAAGCCAAGAAGCAACCAGTTGATCTTCACTTTTGGCCAGAGACCTAGCAAGAGAGCATCTCTGCAGCCATCTCAGACCAAAAGAAGACTGCCAATCTCCAAGTCCCTCCCTGCTCCTTCCTATGTGTCTCTCTATCCATCTTCCTGGCTTCTCTGTACTCTCTACGGCTAATTCCTGTCCACCAGTTGCTGGCTCTGCCCACCCACCCCCCATCTAAGGTTGATTTAATTGCTACAGTCTCAAGTTTCACAGTATGATCAAATATCCCCCAACACTGTGCTTCACAGAATATTTGTCTATGTCTAACAGAAAACAAATTCATTTTCCTCTTAAGGTCATTCAATAAGCATACAGTCCAAGTCAGCATTTATGTTAAAATTTTAAGTTATGCAAACACATTATGAAGACACAGACAATTGCGAAATTTAAATTGTCCTGAGTGCTAGAGAAGGGGTAGCCATGGAGATAGTCTTGAAATTTACATCTTGTAAGCCCTGAGCTACTGAAGTCTTCAGACTGTCCCTTACCATGTTTAGATAGAACACTTGAAAGGGATCCTGAATATCCAGGATATTTCCAGAAAACACATTTGTAGCCTACAGAAGTGCACTGACAGCCATAAGTTAAAAATGGTGGTGAAACAATTCTCAGGAATTTCGTGTGTTTCAAAAGAATTGTTTCAGGTAACATTTAGCCTTCAGAGCTCTAAATTTTCAAACAAATGATAACCCTATCCTAATAAATGCCACCATAGGTGGACATGGATCCTGAGAATACACCACAGGTTGTCTTCTGGCCTCCACAGGCACAGGCATGGGTACATCTATGCTAAACACATACAAACACACCCACATGCAAAATGAGAAAATACGTGAACAAATAAATATGTCCATAACATAAAACTAAGTACCACAAATTTACAACTCTCTCAATTGTACATGTTTTAAGCAATTTCCAATTTGGAAATGTTATAGGACAATTCCAGTGCCCTGGGGAGTCCCTTTGATTCACTGCAGTGGATGCTGATGGACATTGTTTCTTGTGTCAACTTACTCTGCAACACATGAGGTGGATACTATGAACATTTAGAACACATCTCCTTTTAAGACTCAGAATCAGACGTGTATGAATGCAAGAAAATTTTCACAGGAAAGGAGGTTAAATCTCTACTATGGTATTTAGTTTTTTCCTTCCAAAAGAAGGGCCTTACTACACACTAACTGTCAGAAAGCCTGCTCTGCACCATCTATAACACACCCATGTGCTGTAAGGCGGGAAAGAAATGGTCAAGGGCTGGAAGCCAGAGCTGTGTAACTCCAGCTGAAGGAAATTCTACCAGGACTTGACAATTACCAACCTGTGTTTCAATATATAGAAAGTCCTAGAAATTCATAAGAGGTACACAGCCCAGATCTTTACATTTTATGTTTTCATGTTATTTGTGTGAGTGACTGTGTGTGTGTGTGTGTGTGTGTGTGTGTGTGTGTGTCTGTCTGTCTGTCTGTCTGTCTGTCTGGGTCTGTGTGTCTGTGTGGGTGATTGTGTGTGTGTGAGACTGTATATGTATCTACATGTGTGTATGTGTGCCTGTGTGTGTGACCATGTGTGTGTATGTAAGAATATGTGTAATGACTGTGTGTGTCTCTTTGTGACTATGTGTGTGTGTCTGTGTGTGATTGTGTGTGTGTGTGTGTGTGTGTGTGTGTGTGTGTGTGTGTGTGTAGGTACACATCTGTACTTGCATGATGAGCTCAGAGGTCAGCCTTGCGCTGACCTCAGGCATCATCCACCACATTTTTGACAGACGGTGTCTCTCACTGGTCTAGAACTCACCAGCTATGATGGCTCCAGGATCCTGTCTTCACCTCTGCATCACTGAGATTGCAAGCACCTGCCAGCACATCTGGCTTTTACTACAGGTTCTGGGGATCGAACTCAAGACTTCATGCTTGTGCCACAAGAACTTTAAGGACTGAACTGCCACTCCTGTCTCAGTGAAGATCTTTAAAAAAGGTCTCTCAGAACTTTTTCCAAAGTTCTATTCAGTAACAGTAAGTAAACACAACACTTTTTCAAAACTCCAAGTTTTACTCCACAAATGTGTCATTTGGGGAGGAACCCACATTGTGACCCTGAGTTATAGAAAACAAGAACACAGACTTTTTGTGAAGACATTTAGGCATGGCCCCAAATCCCACAGAAGCTTTCTTTGGATTAGAAAGCAATAAGCGGAGTGACAGGCAGGAGATCCCTGCCAGTCTGCACACTCCAGCAAAGCATCCCTTCTGCTGAATTTCAAACTCAATCAAGTGAATGTCAACACGGAGCTCAAGGACAGGTTGCCTCTTAATAAGGATGTCATCTTCTCCAGAGCCCAGCCCAAGGTTACAGCTGTCCAGTCAAGCAGATGGGAGGGGACCATGCACCAAGAAGCCTCTGCTGAGCAAGCGGGGGAGGAGTGTCACCTGGATTCACAATGCCTGCACGTGTTCCTCAACCTCCCATGTACCCAGTGAACTAGAGAACACCAGCCACACCATACCCATCCAGGAGGTAGAAGGAAGTCACAATGAAAAGGGTGGGGCTTTTCATTTGAATATCCTCCAGGCAACACTGAAATAGTTTGGGACACTGGCCTGTCTCTCAGAGGTTAAAAAACACAGGATATTTGGTTGATCTCCAAGAACAATTATTTCAACTCACTTCCCACCAGGCCTTTTTGAAGATATTCTGTGGACTCTAATTTTAATTGGGGATCAACTGTTCTTCAGTCTCTGGTGGTTTCTTCCTTATAGGATCTTTTGTTTGTTGTTTGTTTGTTTGTTTTTGTAACAAGTGTTATTTTTCAAACCCCTTCAGTAGGGTAATTTGTGAGTTTTCCCCTCTCCTATTCCCTGGGTCTTCTTTCACTTCTGGGAACTGTATTTTTTTTTTATCTTCATCCTTCTTTCTTATGACAAAGGTTTTCTTGGGGTCTCTGCAATATACAGTCTGGAATGTGAGCCAACAGAAAACCTAGAGAGACCTGGCTTTTATGTGTAAGAGTCTTTTGTCTAGGCTCCATGTGTGTGTCTGATGCCCCAGAAGGGGCTGTTAGATCTCTTGGGACTGGAGTTATGGAGTTATGAATCACACGTATATGGTTCTGAACCACTACGTAGGTGCCGATCATTGAACTTGGGTCTTCTGGAAAAGCAGTCTGTGCTCTAACCACTTAGCGACCTCTCCAGCTCTGAGAAGACTAAACTTTACAATAACAGCTTGAGTAGCAGCTTTTGACATGTCAGAAAAAGATTTTAAATACTTAGTTAAACAAAGTGGCAATGGTGCCAGATGAAAAATACATGAGCTTATTCCCACTAAAATGAGCACTACAGAGATCTTTCCCATGAAGACTTCTGAGGAAGAATCTGCATTGATATTTTCATATTGTATTCAAGTAAAACTGGTTTTACAAATGGGACAGACCTTCAAATGACTCAACAGGACTGAAACTTTCACTGTATACAAATAGACTAAACCACATAGAGTGGTTGGTCAGGTGTACAGATGCAAATATTCTTAGTGGAGTCTGGTGCCACAGGCCTGTAGTTCCAGCTACTGGAAAGACTAGGGCAGGAAGAGCACGAAGTTTAAAGCCTGTCTGGTTCACAGAGTGAGGTCAAGGCCAGTTGCAGCAACTTCATAAGATCAGATTCAACATAAAAATTAAACAGAGGACTAGGGGTATAGGTAAAGCCTTGTCTAGCATGCACAAAGCCCTAGGTCAAATACCCACTAACACACACACACACACACACACACACACACACACACACACACACACACGAGTTTATTTTGTCTCATGGTTAGAGTACAGTCCCATCATGGAGGGACATGACAGCGGGTGTGTAAGGCAGCTGGTCACACTGTATCTGTGGACTAGAAAAGAGCCAGGCAATGCATGGAACCTTAAGGTCACATCAGTGACCACTTCCAGTGATAAGGCTCCACCTCCTAAAATATTCCACAGCTTCAAAAACACCAGTGCTAGCTGGGGACCAAGTTCAAACACACAAGCCAAGGGGGGCATTTTAGACTCAAACCACAACTGCCTATAGTCACATAAAGATAGTCGGAGGGTAAGTTTTGAATGGACTCTTCAAGACTTTCAGCTGGATGAGCACACTTGCTTGATTGCAATGGGAACAGCAAGAGTGACTGTGCTCTAAAAAGTAGAGCTTCACAGCAACAGCATTTCAGAGCTACTGAGGCAGTCACTGTGATGACTTGAGAGTCTTAAATATAAATGGCATGGTTGGAGATTTAGCTCAGTGGTAGAACACTTGCCTAGCAAGCGTAAGGCCCTAGGTTCGGTCCTCAGCTCTGGGGGATAAATAGATAGATAGATGGATGGATGGATGGATGGATGGATGGATGGATGGATGGATGGACGGACAGCATAAAACAGAAATATTGGCTGGTAGGATGACCTCAGCTCTGGGGGATTAAATAAATAAATAAATGAGTGAATGAGTGAGTGAATGAATGAATGAATAGATAGATAGATAGATAGATAGATAGATAGATAGATAGATCAGAAAATTTGGCTGGTAGGGTGACTCAGAAGGTAGAAGCGCATTCTGTCAAGCTTGGTGACTTGAGTTCACTCCCAAGAAGCCACATGATTCTCTCTCCACAGAGGAGAACTTATGCCACATGTTCCCTGGACCGCCACTTGTCAGCCCTGCCCCCACCTGCACACCCACATACTAAATCAATAAGTAAATATTTAAAGACAAATAAAAATCTCTAAAGAACACAATAATCATTTGATAATCATTGATGATGGCCTCCTCTCCTGACCCCAGTTGGTGCTGTACTGAAATTGTTAAATATTTACAAGGCTGCTCCCAGGTTTACCTCACCAGAAGGAAGCCCACCAACAGAAGAATCTTCCTAACAAAGTGCACACACAGGACCAAGGGCATCTCTGTGGGATTAGGGCATGGGATTAGGGCACAGGCCTTCTTCTTCATAAGGTCTTGGTCTTTGGATCCCTTTTAGCTTCCTCCCTTTCCTGAAACGTCTTCCAAAATTCACCATGTAGGAAGCTGTGAAATTTACCCCCTAGCCATGTACACAGCAGAGACTCAGCAGAACATCCCTGTCTCCAGTAAGGTGACCATCAAGTGAAGATACTTCGAAGAATAGAGATCAACAGTGTCAAAGGCTGCTGTTAGGAGGAGACCAAGTCTGAAGCTAGACCATTTATTTCTATGACACTGTTTGTTTAGAATTCATTCCTATGAGCAAAACAACAAAGGATTTGTCAGATATGGACAACCTCCTCTCCTGAGTCATTCTTACAATTTAAACTCTCATCATCAGTATACAAGCTCCCTTCTCCCTCCATCCTTGCCAGTATTTTATAGGATAAGACTTCACAAGTTCACCAGTGTCGAGATATAAAACTTGACATTATTTTTTTAATTTTCATTTTCATTGTACTGATTACTGTTATTATAACTATCTTATGGCAATTCAGGTTCCCTTCTGGGAGTTCCCTATTTTCATCTCAGGTATGCTTTTCTATAGATTCTTCTTTTCAAAAGATAACTCATTGCTAAGGTGCTCACCACACAAGCATGAAGACCCAAGTTCAGAACCCAGCACCAACATAAAAACACCAGCGCACTGGCACTCCCTTGTAATCCCAAAGCTCAAAAGGCAAATTCAGGAGATCCTTGAAGCTTGTTGGCCATCAGCCTAGCCAAATCAGTGAGCTCCCTTATAGCAGACCCTTCCTCATAAAACAGACATGGAGGAGGACACACAACATCGACCTCAGGCCACCATGTGCATATGGACACACACACACACACACATGCACACACACGGAGTACACTGATTTAAAGGAACTCCTCATATATATTGGACATTCATTTATTGATCAATACAACACAGTTCTAACTTAGTGTGCTGTGTTTAGCATGAGCCTTTTACAGCCAGAAATAGGACAGGTTCATTCAGTTCCTGAACCCTGTCGTTCAAACTTCTAAGCTTGGCAGTGTCCTCTGTAATTTGGGTTCTCTCATTATCCTTTTCTTTGTTTGCAAACCCAATATTTCTCTAATATCTTCTCAATTTAATGAACCCCATGAAGGCTTAGCAAACATACTTCCATGTGCATGAAAGTAAGCGCATAGCTTCCTGGCCACCTCTCAGCACCTCACCCAGCCATTCCCCACTGGTCCTCCCTGATCTGTGACACCGCACTCACTCCCTCAGTCCCTGGTCCTGACCCGTCAGTTTGTAATCATGCTTGAATTCATCTGTACAGTCTCAAGGAAGCTATGCACTGCCACAGCCCTTGTGTTCACAGTTATATACCCAACCCCTAGACTAACAGCACAACGCAGGCATTTCTTACAGTTATTGGTGTTCGGTTGCAGGAAGGGCTGTCAAGTTAGCTGGCTTTACACAGTCTATCTGTTCCATTCATCTTCTGAGGAGCTCTCAAACCCAGACTAAAGTCACTGCCACCACAAGCATTATGCAGACCTTTGTCAGTACAACTCAGCTCAGCATCAGAGGTAAAGCCTTAACACTGCACTGCATTTCTTTCTCCTGGATATTACCTGAGGTAAATTATCATTTATAATTTTAATTTCAGCCCCCATGATACAGAAATACACACAGCGGATCAAAGGGACCATGGGCATCTTTCCTTGAAGTTCCCGCCAAGCTCTTAGCACTAAAAATAATCAAGATTTACAAAAAAAAGTGCATAGACAAGCTGTTTACAGGACCCTGGAAGTATAGCACTCACTACTCCACGGTGTCTGTTAGAGACAAGAAGTCAAAACAGCCTCTAAAACTATTACAAGGAATTTAAAACTTGATCCTAACACTGTTTAATTTAAAACTGTTCACTTGTTGGAGACTTTTTCAACCAGTGAAATATGGGGTGCCTCTTGTCCTTACCTACTCTCTCCAGGTCTTTTCTAGCTGTTAATACCTCATTTGTATAGACATTCCTACTGCTGCTTTAAACAATCTCTGGTTTTTCCAGAACACCGTTACAGAGAATTAGCTTCTCCCTATCTTCACTAGGAAAATTTTCCTATAGGTCTTTTATTCATTCCCAGGGCAGAGAAACTGTTGAACAGGAATTGACTTTTCCCTCAAGTCCAGGGCTCCAAGTTTAATGGAAACTTAGCTTCTTCAAGTTTCTTACTTTCCTTGCTCTCTTTCTCTCTTCATATTTGACACACTTCTTCCTGCAAAGCTGCTTTCTTTGCTGGAGCTAAAGGGCTGCCACTAAAATACTTTCTAACCTTCTCCCAAGATGTATGTTTTAAAAAGAGGAGAACTTGGAAAAAATTAACATTTCCATGTCCCTTCATAAATGAACATCGACATTCTCTAATAGAATGTGCCTGGCTCTGGTTAACAGCTTCTGAGTCACTATCTGTGATAGTTGATTTTACATGTCCACTTGACTGTGCCATGGGGTCCAGATGTCTGGTCCAATATGATTCTGGGTGTTTCTGTGAGGATGTGTTCTAAGCTCCTAAAGCAGATTGCCCTCTCTAAGGTGAGTGGGCCTCATCTAATCATTTGAATGAAAAAAGTAAGTGGGTCGGGAAGATGGCTACACAGTAAAGTGCTTGCTGTATAAGAATGAGGACCTGAGTTTAGATCTCCAGCAGCCCCCAACACACATGTGTGCGCGCGCGCACACACACACACACACACACACACACACACACACACACACACGCTGTGTGTGGCAGTGAAAATATGTAACCCCAGCCCTGAAGGGTTAGGGAGTATGGCAGAAGAGAAGACAGTGGATCCTAGGGGCTTGCTGGATGTTTATTGTAGTCAATTAGTGAGCTCAAAGCTCACTGAGAAATCAAATTGCATAAAGAAAAATAAGCAATGTCATCCTCTAGCCTACACACACATACACACATGTAAATACACACAGAAGTGATTGCTTGTGCACACAAATACATACACACATGTATACAACACCTATGTGCAGGCACGAAATGAAAAATGACCTAGCTACGAGAGCAAAGAAAGCCATGGAGCATCATCGGGGGGGGGGGGGGGGGGGGGGGGAGCTCAACAGACAACCTTAGGTCTTAAACTGCCACTGTTTCCTAAGTCTCCAGAGTTTTACACTCCCCTGGTAGAGTTATGACCTGCCAAGTCTCCATAATCTTAAGTGTGAGTGTGCATGCGTGGGAGGGTGTAAGTGGTGTGTGGGTGCAGGCGTGTCTACATACTTCCTATTGTTTTATTTCCCTGGAGAACTCTGATTAACAACTGCCTTATTATCTCTGTTCGGAAAGTTCTGTGGACAAACAGGAAAGAACAAAAGTATGCGCCAAAAGGAAAAGATCGATCATGAGACACTCCTGCAAGTGTACCTTAGATGACAACTAATGAGAGATTTGAGATAAACTTGTGGCTGTTGAGAAGCCACTTAAGATAGGAAATGGCAGGTCTCTGACAGCCCTGCTGAGTTGGGTGAAAGCTCCATCCTACAATGGCTGTGTGACATTAGAAAAAAACATCTAGCCTGTAGGTGTAAGTTTTCACCTATAAAATTGGATTTACAGTATCAACCTGGTAGAGCTGTAGACGTGTTCAATGTGATCATTTGTGAATGTGGGGGTCCATGGACTCAATGAGAGGGAGAGGAAGAGACAGAAGGGAGGGAGTCAGAGTTAGGGAGAGAGGGAGGGAGGGAAGGAGAGAGGAAGGGAGAGATAGGGAGAGAGAGAGGGAGGGACAGGGAGAGAGAAACTTTGAATAAGGCAGACAGATGGTCAGGAAAAGGAGGGAAAGCGAGGAAGAGGAGGACCCATGTGCCAGCAAGGATGATGGTAACATGATCACACCCCCAATGAGCTACAAGAGGGAAATAAGCCAATTTTAGAAATTATTCAGAAGGAAGTTAATTGAGAAGTCATTTTTAAATTTCAAAACTAAAGCCCAGACAACTAACAAAGTCAAATCACTGCTTCAAACAAGAAGAGGAAATGGAAGTAAACAGTACATTGTTATGACTAGTGCATTCATTTGTGTGAGGACTTCATCCACATTCAACACATCCAAGACTGTGACCTTGGTCTATAAGTCACATGGAAAGGCTGAGGATGTAGCTCACTTCACAGAATGACTGCCTGGCATGCAGGATGATCTAGATTCAATCCCTAACATCACATAAAATGGACATGAATGGATGAGAATCAGTTCAAGTGTGCCTTTATCTACCTAGTGAGCTGAAGGCCAGCCTGAGTTACATGAGACCCTCCCTCAAAACACAAAAGGAAACAAAAAAAGGTCACCTTGAAACTTATATATTTGTAAACAATGTTTACAGTGCATTTCTGCACCCCGCCCTGCTCTCACTCATCTCTCAGCATTTATTCCTGCACTCTGCCCTCTATTGGCTGATCTTCAATGAAGAGTTCCCTCACTTCCACCCAAAGGTTGCCTCCACCTCAACTGGGGTAGGCAGATGTGGTCCTAAATTACTTTTGGCGCTATGTACCACAAAATTCTGTTACCAGAGCCTGTAGCTCACAATGAATCTACTTTCCCCTCAACCAGTGATGGGTAGATTTTATTTTTTTCTGCGGAAAACAACTAGAAATCTGCGCAACCTGGAAAGACCCAGTGTCTCACAGAAACTGTAATGGTCCTTATATTCCTGGTGCTTTCCTGGGAACAAGGAAACAACATGACCCATTTGTTCAGCCTCTGCCTAGAGTGATGATGCAAACCTACTCATGATGCTCTCCTCTCATGCCATGAACACCCTTAGAGACACATGGGAACCAAGACACACCCTTTGCACATGATGCTACCCAAACCTCAGGTTATTGAGCTACTACATTTAAACCTATAAGACTCTGCCTAACCAAATATCTAACAGCCGGGCCAATTCTCCACTTCCAGACAATCCATTTCTAAAGCCTGTTTGACTGGGTTATTACATCCTAGTCTAAAGTAAATGTTACTAACTTGACATCCATGACAGACTTCATGAAGTTCATGAGCCCATAAAACTGTGTGGGTAAGCTCATGTGTGCACACTAGTGTGCATGCATGTGTGGTGTGTTTGTGTGCATGTGTATACACATAGGTGTGAGTGTGTGCAAGTATGTATGTGTGTGTATACCATGTGGATAGAATCACCCCCTTTAGTTGGCATCAGGGTTTCCTTCTCCCAGCATGAGATTCCTTGGAAATCCCAGGCCCTCAGGGCCCATTGCTGAGGGCATCAGGTGCCTCTTTAGAGTGTCTTCTTTTCTGCCAGGATGCTCACATTAGGAGACTGAGGCACATGTTTGGGTGTTCACCGAAGGGGAAAGACACCCTGAATTTAGGTGCCACCATCCCACAGCCTGGGGCTTGGAAGTAAGAAAGGAGAAACAGAAGGAAGAAGCAGGCTGGACACTAGTCCCCTCTCTCTGCTTCCTGACTTACCAGAAGTGAGCAAACAAGGCCATGCTCCTGCAGCCACAGCTGCAAACTCCTCCCACCTCCATGCCATCCCCACTGTGCTGGACTGTCCCTCTTTAAACCGTGATCCAAGACAAACCTCTCCTCTAAGATTACTTTATTTGGTCACAGAAATGAACAAAGTAATGCAATTGGCAATAATGAGAAGGAGTCTATTTGAGTGTGTGATGGGCTTTTTTGTACTATTTATTTTATTTTATATTTTGTACTATTTTTGGACACAGAGTCTCAGGGAGCCCAGGCTAGCTTCGAGTTCTCCATGTAGCCGAGGATTGCCTTTAACTTCGGATTCTCCTGCTACCATGGCCTGAGTGTGCTCTCCTGCCAGGATTACACAGTGCTCAGGAAAGATCCTAAGGCTTCATGCATGCTACATAGGAAAACCCTCTATCAGCTGAACTATACCCTCAACCCTGAACTCCATCTCTACATTTTTTTCCTCAGTGAGTAAACAGGAAATTTCAAGTGAGTAAATCATAGGGTTTTGCCCTGTATGATCTTTAAAATAAAGCAAAAATGCTACAGTAGCATATCAGGCAAAGGCACCGTGAATGGCTCACAAAAGGGCTAGAATATGTGAAGGGATACCGGTGCCGTCACTGAGTCATTTTGAACGTTGACTATAAATTCTGTCTGCTTAATCACATCAACAGAATTCATGTGGATTATTGCATGTGGCCCGTCTAGAAAAGGCCTGCTGTAATCAGAGCCTGGACAAATTCCCCAAGCTTTCTTCCACCAATTACAAGAGATCAAATTATATTTGTAAAAGGAAGCTTTACCACTAACAATTAGTTTTAAGCAATGAAATGTAACAGATATTAACTGATGGTTTTCCTCTCATTAACGCTGAGACCAGACTAGATGAGATTTATAGTTAACAAACAAAAACCAGCGTGTCAGCCTTAGAAGCAGCAATTCATCAACTTCTGTGGAACAAACAATTCATGCCAGATGAGGGAAGAGGAACACATTTCCTAATCACTTTGCAACTATTATTTCTTCAGCCAAGGGAAGATGGGGCAATTTGAGGTTTAAAACAACAAAACAAAAATAAAAGAACACAATAGGTCCCTATGAAGACATTTACTCTAAGTACAACCTACCAGCCACTTGCCCGAGAACTATAAGCTCTTAGCAACAACTACAGTGAGGCCAGTATCTCAAACTAACACTTCTGCCATTTGGGGCCAGATAATTCTTGGTTGTTGCCAGGAGGCTATTCTTCGTGCTACATATTCTTAGCAGTATACTGAAACTCCCCCATTAATGCCAGGAACACTCCCCTCTGTTGTGACAACAGAACTTGTCCCCAGATAGTTTCGAAGGTAACGAGGTGGCAAATCTTCCCCAACTGGAAACCAATGGTTCAGACTCAGCGCACTTGGAAAACAGTTCCCAACATATATATTAACGTAATGGACTCACTGCTCTCCAGCCAAATGCCACGAGTTGATTAAAGCCTTAGAAATGCTTCTCCAGGGCTGGGGAGAAGGCTCATTTAGTGAAGGTTTGCCACACCAGCATGAAGACCTGCTTTAAGTCACAGTACTCATAGGAAAAGCCTGATACAGGAAAACTTACCTAGAAGCCCAGACTGGAGGAGGCCTAGATGGAGGATCCCTGGGGGCTTGCAGGCCAGACAGTTTAGCTTAAAACCATTAGTTTCAGATTCAGGGAGAGACTCTGTCTCAAAATACAAGGTGAAGTGCAAAGCAAGTGAAGAAGATAACAGACATCAATCTCTGGTCTCCACACATACTCACACACATGTGTGTACTTGCACCTGCATACACAAGTGTGTACATGTCTATACACAGACACCACATGCACTCACAAAAGAAATGCCTTTCCAACCAGCACACATCATAGGCTAGAAAGGACACACAGTGAAAAAGATGTGAAGACTGGAGAAACGTCAGGAGCTAAGTACTCATAACCAGGAGCTGACTTTTCCAACTGTGCAAATGATTGTGCCCATCATTAGAGCACTTCAACACCATGCATACACATGCACTTCTGACTCCACTGTCCTAGACTCCCCAAGCACAGAAAGAGACAGAAGGGCATTGACTAACATACTATTTGGTACTCAAGACATTTTAATAAATAGGCGGTCCACTTCAGTCTTCAATACCGAAGAATGGCAGTGAGTGGATTGATGAATGGACAGGATGATGCAGGACTCACCACCATTTGACTTTGATAATGTCTGCTGAGTTTCTTTCTTCCCTGACTGGATCTTCCCTAGCGTCTTCTTCTCTCTGCCATTTGTATTTACTATTACTGCTGTGTTTGTGTGTGACCGTTTGTGGTGGTTGAGTGGGTGTCACACTGCGTATGTGTACATCAGAAGACACATCTGTAGAGGTGGCTCTCTCCTTCTACCTATATGTGGGTATCAGGGTAGAACTCAGCTTGTCAGGCTCTGTGGCAAGTACTTTGCCCACTGAGCCATCTTACTGGCCCCCTAGAATCTTCTTTTGCTAATCAACCTTAGTTAATATCAAGTGGATATATAGTTCCTAAAAACATACAAGGTCTGCAAGGGAAAAACAAACAGGCAGCCAAGTAAAGAAGTGATATGGTCAGGGCAATCACATTTGCCTATAAATCAGAAAAAAAGTTGCCATTGCACAACCTGGATAACCACACAGGATGACTCTTTTCTTCCTCGTTTAGCAAATGCCCAAACTACTATGAACACAATTGCCATTTTTGAACTTGACAAAACTAATCGTGAGTTGAGTCGCACCAGTGGCCATATCTTTGTAATTCATCTTCTCTTGTGACATTCAGTTGGCTCAACTCTACTTTGCAAACAACCAGATTCTTCCATTGAGGGCAACTCGTTATTTTACTATTTGCAATCTGCCTGGCTAAGAATGTAAAGAGATCTTTAATCGAGAATATGGCTAATAAATCCATCACACCATCCATTGTCATCCGAGAACAACTAACCCACTTGGGTTTATCTTGATTGACTCACAGCTCCACCAGCAGTCACTCAGCTACACAAAGCAATAAATGATCTCCCTGCAAGCTGCTATGATTAATCACCACCCTTCAGTTACAGTCAATATCCTGCTCACATCATGTTGACAATGAGAAGAATTTGGTAATAAGAAATGGCTTTGCCTTATCTGGGCTGAAGATATATAAATTACAATCAGATTATGCAGATAAAATGCATGGGCTAAATCTATCTGCTGAAACTACACTTGTCACAGCCCTTTTTAATGCCTCTTTTAAAAAGTGAATTTATTTCAATGCTGTAGCAAGAGGACAGTTCAAGAAAAAGGCCTGAAAAGATCATTTGTAACGCATTCAAATTATTTCCTTCCACTGCAAAATCAATAGCTAAAAACATCTTTTCATTTCCCTGGCCCAGAATGATTTTTTTTAAGTTACTTACAAAAATCAGACCATCTTCTAGACATAAGCAAACAGCATGCATGCACAGAAATGATGTAAGTCTGGTTCTGGAAAGCTGAGGTGAGGTTACTGCAACAGTTCATCCACCCCTAAAACTGGCTTCAGACTTAGTGAGTCCGAGTGACCATCTTCTTCCTTTTTACCAGACACAAATCAGGACAGTGGAGTGGTCCAGAGGTGTTCATGTGAACGAGGTTAGCGAAGTAACACTGAATGGGGAAACCTCAATGTTTTGCCTTAGATCCCAGTTTCTAGGCAATGGGCCATAAATAGCCTCCTCTTTAATCACCTCTGGGGATTCAGTTAGACATTCTTCTATAGATACCCACCAATAATTACCAGATTAGCCAAGTAGACCTGCTCTGGGCCAGGCAGCCTCAGTTAAATGGTTGTTTCTTTGGCAGCTGTCAGAAAGGGTGTCTGTATTAAAATGCTATTACTGACTCTTCCTGGATAGGAAGTTATAAAGCCTGAAGGTGGAGTTAATCACAAAGCCCTAAAACTGAGCTGTTAATCGCTTACGAGGTGGCTATACTGTATAACTTAATTTCACAAAATAGAAAATAAAAATTGGCAGCAGGTTGACAAAATCTGTGGACGCTTCCATATTTGGCTATATCAAATGGTTGATACAAGTCAACATGAAACCTTCTACCTACCTCCAAGGACAAAACTATACAATGTGCAAAATTCTGTTCCCAAAAGGACGGTGAAGCCAGTTGGCTTGAAAGGATTGTCCTCAAAGCAGTTATTCCCGATGCTCATGAGCCAAGCCCAGAACAACCCATATGTCTGCTGATCATAAAGAAAAGAAATTGTAAAGTACGGCAAATTCACACTGTAAACTGTGCTTGCCGACACAGAAGAAGCAAGTAGCCATTGTTGACTAAATAAATTAAGTGATGCAGAGAAACCCAGCTGACTGAGCTCTCTGCGTTGTTTGATGTCACAAGAACACTGAGGAAGATGAGACCCTTCCCTTCTCACTTACATTTCCACTGTAAAATATATTCATGAGAAAAAATATCTTTATAGAATTGGATAATACCCGTCAAATGCACGTCTTGTCAGCAGTTACTGAGTTTGAAGAAAGGTAAGGAAAATAATTTTTCATTTTTACCACATTTACTTATGTATTATGTTCATTTTTATTACTTTTTCCATTTTTTGATAATGTAAAATTGGGGCTGGGGGACACGTGGCCCACAGAGCGCCTGCTGCTGCACACACTAGAGCCCCTGAGCTCTGATTCCCAGCGCCTGGGTAAAAAGCTGGCTGGGGTCGCATATGAAGCTGACCTGGGATTTACAGGGGCAGCGCGAGGCTGAACACTGGAGCTCACTGGTCCCTAAAAATTAATGTGCAAAGCAACCGATGAAAACATATGATGTTAACACCTGACCTCCACACATACACGTGCACCTGCACACATATACATACATACACACACACATACAAAACAACAGAACACTGAACCAAACAACACTGAAATTAATCCGGGTTGAAACATCTATCAGAAAATTTAATAAAAGCCTAGTGTAGCATCACTGTTCCGTTTCAGAATTATTTCCAAACTCCTATTTATTTTCAGGAGAAAAGCGAGGTGACTCTGAAGTGGGAGGCACGGCACTGACCAGCTTGTGATAGACAGCAGCTTGAGCTGGTTTTTACTTTCTCCACAGCAAAATGATGCCTCTGTCCCTCATCACTCACAGAAAAAGCCACAAGACACTCCCAGAACAAGTCTATGGCTTCATGATTGGTTATGGCAAAGCCACATGATACACCTCAAGGCAACATATGCAAAGGCAACTATGCAAACAAAAGCCCAGATCCTCTCAGGAACAAGCAAGAATCACCTGTTCTGTTTCTATATGAGTACAAGATTCCTAGGACCTGGAACTCAAGCTCACTCAGTGGGATTATTACACAGCCTTTCCTGGCACAGCTATTCAAAAAGGCAAGGACATTATACCCACACACATGCTGTGTGCACACACCCACACTTGCGTGCACACACACAAACACACGTATGCACACACACACCCACATGCACACACAAACACAGGGACCTGTTAAGATCCACTGTGTTAGCTATTCATGGGTTGATTGACTATAGTGTCCAAATCCTTCTCAAACATTATTCTGGGTATGTATGGATAAGACTAAGATGTAATCAGTTGAGTTAATAAGGTAGATTGTCTTTGCCAATGGAGGTGGGCTCATACAGTCAGTTGTAGACACAAGAAGAAATCGAAGGTGAGCCCTCCACTGAGTGAAGACTCCCTGCTGGTGATTACCTTCCATCTAGAAGCATGGCTTTTTCCTGCCTTCCAACGTAACTGAAGTACTCATCTTCCTGAGTTGACAGCCGGCTGGCTTTTGTCCTGGAACTGCACTATTGGTTCTTCTGATTCTCAGTAGCATTGGACTGTCTCAAATCTCCACCATCAGCTCTCCTGAATCTCTACCTTGCCAACCTCAGACCATAAATATGGGTTAGAATCTGGAATGGACTGCATGGGCTCAGGTTTTGGATGATCATGTCAGGCTAGTGAGGATATCTTAGGAGGCTGTAGATCCTTTAGTAGGTGGGGCATAGCTGGTAGCAGTATGTCACTAGGTACAGGTTCTGGGTCATCTGGCTCCTGGCTCTAACTCCTTCTCTGTTTCCTGATTCACCAGAATTTGAACAGCTCTGCCACATGGTCCTACCATCTTGAGTCTCTTCTCAAGGACACAAGGTTTAGAAATTATGAATTAGAACTGTGAGCCAAAACAAATCCCTAAGTTGATTTTGACAGATTTTCTGTCCCAAGGATACAAGAGTAGCTGATGTAGCTGCCATAATCGTGAGACTGTCCTTTAAAATAAATATTTTTATGTGTCTTTGTAGTGGGTAGCCATTCCAGCTTTGATCTGGACATTCCAACCTCCATTAAGGCTTTGATAACTGTCACACCTACAAGGCGGGGCCGAGAGAGGACCCTAAAGACCCAAGATCCGGATGGGCCAGCTCTCTTGTTTCCTGGACCCTGGACACTGGAGGTAGACAGAGCAGAGTTCCCCAAAGAACACCACAGGACTACACCACACCTTTCCCAGATCCTGTTACCTATCCCTTCACTTGTTAAGTTACCCCACAAAATAAACCTCCCTTTTAACTATGTGCAGTTGCCTTAATAATTTCACCAATATGTCTTCATTCTAATTGATCTGGTTTGCCAGTCAGAACTCTGTCTAGAATTTATACCAAATCATTTTGAATGAGTTTATATCTAATCTACACTCTATCTGTGTGGCCTTATGAAGCACTTGGCTTTCCTGTTTCTCTTCCCCTCCACCCGTAGGCTCAACATGAACAAGACAGCCCACAGCTTGGAAGACAGTTTAGTCTTAAAGTGCTTGCAGTGAAAGCGTGAGGCTCTGAGTTTGACCTCCAGAACTCACGTGAAAAAGCCAGGCAAAGTAGCATGCGCTTGTAATCTTAAAACCGAGGAAAGGAAGACGGATGCATCTCTGGGGACTTGCCTAACAGTAAACCTGGCTGAATCTGTGAGCTCCAGACTAATGAGACTATGACTCAAAGAACAAGGGAAATTACTCCTGAGGAATGATACCCAAGGTTGGCCTGTGGCCTCCACATCCACCCACACATACCCCGACTCTTATACTCTCCCCACACACAAAAGTAGACTACAGAACAGCGTCAAACCTAACAGTAAGCCCTATATAAACATCTGATGTCACTAGTTAAACACTCAGGTATGGAAGTGCACATATCTGGACAATGACCAGACAAGGAAAACTGGACATATTTCCTAGTTCTTGGGAGAAATGGGAAGTTGAGTTTGGCTTACTTAATCATAGCAGAAAGAAACACATGGAGAAAATAGATGGGACAATAATTCACAGGAGACAAAATGCTTGACCTCCTTCTACAAGACTTACGTTTACACAATGTTCTAATTAGTGAATGGGACTGTTGTATTTTTATCGGATTGGCAAAGAGAACAGTAATGCTTACAGCTGGGAAAAGGGCTCAGTAAATAACTTAAATGTGGACCAGAAGAGAGGCAAGCAGAACCAGATCCCTGCAGGTGAGAACCTTCAACCAAAGGATCCCAGGAGAAAGTCAGATAGGGATGAGCAGCTCAGAACCTGAAGCCCACAGCCAGGAAGCCTAGGGAAGAACGAAGCAGTGGGCCAGAGGCTGCCTAAGACTTGCTACAGAATAAACACAGAGCTAAGTCATGGGCCAGGGCAGGCACCCACAAAGCAGAGGAGTCAATCAGGTCAGGGTGGCTGCCAGCCAAGGACATCACTAAGGGCTAGCTCAGCAGCAGCTTTGTGCTACTGGACTGACAGGGAACCCTGGACCCATCTGTTGTGGTGTCCCCCCCCTTTATTTTCATTCAAAACAGAAATGGTGATAATGTGCTGATAAATAAATGTGCCATGAAGAGAGCTAGCACAGTGCCTGAAAACATGTAACTGATGAGTTTAGCCTTGCTTGCCTGCTGAAGATGTTTGGTGTTTCTCAAGGTCTACCTCACATGCCTCACCTGAAAGATATCTCCACAACCATTTCCTCTAAAAACAGTTGTTATTGCCTGAGGTGGTCCATGGATTTTTTTTTTTTTTTTTTAAAGACAAGGACTCTCTATCATGTAGCTCTGGCTATTCTAGAACCTGGTCTCGAACTCACATGAATTTCTTGGTGGCCTATGGCCACATTCTAAATATAAAGGCTTTTGGGAAACATGACAACCCTACAAACAGTCACAGCACCCACAAATATATACATCCCTGAATGTGACGGTGCATCTATTTATTTCTCTAATGATAAATTTGACACTTACATGTGCCACAGAGCTCAACCCTGTTTGTAAGATGAATACGGACTCCCTTTAAAACTGTCCTATCATCCCTGCAAGGTTTAGCATTCACAAGCCTGGGCAGATCCACCTCCTCCAGGAGCAGGCTGTGTCCTCCCCAGGAAACTTCAGTTCACTGGCTGCTCAGAGGGTAGGCTCACACTAACCCAGCAGCAACAATCCTTGGGGCACTATGGAGTGCCACAGTGTGCCACAATGGCTTATCCCCTCAGCCTGAGAAGACAGGGCCAACCCAACAGCACTGCCCCTATGACATTTAACATATTTATTTTAAATAAAAATATCTCAGTTCCAAGTTATAGCAACTATTCACCGAACTGGAAATGAGAAGTAAACCCAGATCTCCTTAATTCTATGGACAGTTGATGTATCAGTGCCAAGACTAAGAAGGAAACAGGAAATCCAATACGCACTAGCTAATTCTTAGTTTGGGGGATGCTTATGATTGCTTTTGCCACACCTAGTTTGACAAAGAACTCCCATATTTACTAATCCTTCAGTGCTAATGCGGAGTACTCTGCCTGCTTTCCCAAAATATGTTTCCATCTACCAATTGTCCTTATTTTAAGGAGCTTTGGATTGTGTATTAGTTCATTTACTATAGCGTAAAAACTTGTCAACAAAATCTGTAAGTGTATGTGGATGTGTTTTATGTAGTAGATTTGTGTGTGTGCAGGTACACATGCACGTATGGGAACATACTTGTGGAGGTCAGAGGTCAACATCAGGCATCTCCCTCGGTTGGTCCTCACCTTGTCTTTTTGAGACAGGGAGCTTACTGATTCTGGCTGGCCAACAACTGCCAGGGATCCTATCTGTCTTTCCAAAGCTGAGACTATAGACATGCACCACCATACTCCGAACTTTTTACATGATAGGAGAGCAGAGGCAGCATGTAGCGGGCATAGCAGCAGGAGCAGCAGCCGAGAGTTCACATCTTGAACCTCAAACAGGCAGACAGCGAACTGAGAATGGTATTTTAAACATTCAAAGCTAGACTGCAGTGACATACTTCCTCCAATAAGGCCACACCTCCTATTTCAACCCAAATAGCACCAGTAACCAGGGACCAAGTCCTCAATGCCTGGGACTATGAGAGACATCTCATTCAAACCACCAGAGGGCTCCTGCAAAGAATTTGAGATTTAATGTCCCTCCTAGAGTACTTTGCCTAAAAGGGAAGATAAATTCCTCAGAATCAGAAAACCCATATGCATGTGTTAACTGGACCTTTATTTTCAAAACCGTGGATCACAACACAGAGTGAGTTATGGTATTCATTCATTATAATCTGACTAAAATTTTACTTTTTAAGAGCAACAGAATAGAAAAGAAAGCATCACCATGTGCATTTAGATAAGGAGGGCTGTCGTTGGATAAATGAGCCTTGGTGGACTTTGGCACAGGGTGTCTCAGAACAGAGCCACCCACACAGCCCATGAATAGACTATTTAAATAAATAAGAGATTGTTGGTATAGCTATGAGATCCACCATTAGAAACAAAAATCAAAATGTATACGTCAACAACATCATAATTGCATGGCCTTCTTGACCCTCTCAGCAGAGAGAGTGTAAAAGTTCAGAGTCAGATCTCCATGGAAAGTTGTACTACTTAATGTACAAAATGACATTATTTATTAGGCTTCAATTTCTGTTCAATTAGCAAGGACATGCATGTAAACCCCTGGTAATACCAAGGAGAGGGCTAAACTGGTTATCTGGATGAAAAAAATACTTGATTTTTTTTTTTTTTGGTAAATTCTTGAAGAATGACAAGGAGCTCCAAGAACTTTGCATAGTGTTATCATCCTAACCGCGAGAGGAAGGTGCAATTCAAGGTGGGAGCATGTCACAGGGGCATGAATTACCACAAGAACAAAATTTCCCCAAGAATTACAAAGAACACTGAGAAGATATCAATTATTTCAACACATATCTGTTGACTGTGTGTGTGCAGTTCTGCTTATCAAATTCTGCCTGGTGCCAGGAACATACCCTCACATCTAGCAGTGTGAGCATGGGGGACTCTTGTCAGGATGTCCATGCCTGTTTTCACTAAATTCTCTGTCTAGAGATTAGGGTTTCTCTGGAATTTCCCTAAAGAAGCCATTTTGGACCATGTGATAGTTAATCTTCCTTGTCAACCTGATTGGATTTAGAACCATCTAGGAGACACACCCAGAGGTGTCTTCTTTACTTGACATATACCTTTGGGAAAGCCAAACATTCTCTGGCAAGGCAGCATGGTGTCTGGGTATCTTAAGCAATCCGTAGAGTTGTGTACTTGTGATAACTTCATTTTTTTCCCTATCACTATTGTTTTATCTTTGTATAGTACATAAAGAATAGGAATTAAAATGGCAAAGAGAGAAAGGGAAGGGGATGAGACAGAGGAGGTGGTTCAGTAGATGAGGAATTTGCCACAAATGCTTGAGGACCAGAATTCAGGTCCCCAGCACCCATAAAGTAACTGGGGAGGTGTGATGGCTCACCTGTAATCCCAGCACTCAGGAGGCACAGACTAGAGACCGCAGAGGCAAGCTGGCGAGCTACATTAGCCAGAATGAGCAAGCTCCAAGTTTAGTGAGAGACTCTGCCTAAATATACAATATGGAGAGTAATGGAGGAAGACACCTGATGTTTACCTCTGACCTCCACGTGCACATGCACACATGTGACTGTCCACTGGACACACACGTAGACACACACATAGAAACTAACAGGCAGTATACACACACAGACAGAAAGAGGAGAGAGTGGCAGGGTGGGGAATGAAAGCTTGACAAGTCCAACGTGGCAAGATGAATTGCTCTCATTACTTTAATATGCTGTCATACACACAAGGCAATTTAAAACCAAGGCATTTGTTTTCCTTTCCTATCAAACTAGATGCCTGAGTGTGCAGCTGCTGGCTCCTAAAAATTAATTAATGACTAGCTTTTATCTAGTGCTTCCTCAAGGGATTTCAACTCCTTTTATGAGCTATTCTCCAATGCCTGGGCCCATGGTATGAATGAGACAAGCTGGCAAGCCAGGGGTTGCAGACCTTCTTCTCCGTCTCAGACATACACCCAGAGACAACCAAAGTGGAAATGACTTCAAGTCCCTGGAAAGCTTGTCTTTGGAAACCTTTTGTCTGTACTTATTTTTTTTCCACGAGAATTACTCGAGTATTTTCTTATCAAGGGAACATGTCGGTATAGGATATAAGATCAACAGTCGCAAAGAAGTCACACTTGCTGACCACTGGAACCATTTCAAAACACTCAATAATACTACCCCTTCATTCAGAGAAAGGTGTGCCTTGTTTTGCTGAAGCAGTGATTCGACGTGTGGGTCCCTTGGATCACAAAGTGTGTATCCTCTACCAGGCAAATTCCAAACAGGTTTCCTCACTGAGATATCTACATTACTGATTCTATGTGTGCTGCTGTATTATTTTCTTGCCACTGTGACAAAGTAACTGATAAGCAATTTAAGGAAAGAAAGGTTTGCTTTGGTTAAAAGGTGCAGTCTGTTGTGGCCAAAAAGGCTTAGGAATGAGAGGCTGCTGATCACACTGTTTCCACAGGCAGGAAGTAAAGTCAAATGCTGGTGCTCAGCGGCTTTCTCCTTTTCCTCTTTCTTCTGCCTGCTGCCCCTCCCCAGGGCATGCTGCCACTCACATGTAGGATGGACTCTTTCCTCATCAGTTAAACGTCACATACAATACCAGAGCTGTGACTCCTAGGAAAATCTAATCCCCTCAAGGTGAAGAGTAACTATCACAAATGCAAATGATGGAATTACCAGTCAGCCATTCTGCTTGGAGGCAAAGTAAACCTGCCAAGCACCTAGTTCTGCTCCCGGCTGGATCACTGAAGAGAATTAAAGACACCACCCAAAGCAACATTCCTATGCCAAAGTTCACAAGACTTGCTCTCCTGGGACCTACAATGCGATCTTTAATTAACGATACGACAGATTTTATTACAGGATTGCTCTCAATATAAAACAAATTAACAGTCTGTCTTAAAGGGAAGAAGGGAGCCTCTTCTTTGAAATTAAAATGACTATCTCCCCTTTAAAAGGAGAAGGCAACCAACATTTCAGGAGAACATTTATGAGCATCAGAATAGTGATTTGGAGTAAAACCATCTGGAATATAATAGAGGGTACACAGTGAAAACATTCGGAAAATTGCTAAATAAACTGGCCTTTAGGACAGGCCCCCTTTCCTTTTAAGCCTTTAACCCAGACATTTGCATGTTTCTTTAAAGAATTGTAAGATCCTATCTCCAGTTTTTCATGGCTCTGTCTGTTCTACTTGAAGACACAGCTGTGAACTGAGGTCGGGCTTCACCGCTTCTCTGGGACCCTTTGAACAGTGAGACCCAGGCACTAAAATAGAATCTCTGACATGCTCAGACATCTTTCCTAAAACAGAAGGAAACTGAGTTCAAGTTCATCATTATTTCAGTTCCTTAATTTTATGCAAGTCCAATCCAGGCATGAATTCCACCACAATTCTTTCATATTTGGGGGCTACAGAGATGATTCTGGGACTTGTTGCTCAGAACCCACATGGTGGCTCACAACAGTCTGTACTCCAGTCCCAGGAACTCGGGCACTTCGGGTGTCCTCCAGCACTGAGGACATAACATGGTGCACATACACATGAGCAGGCAAACACTCGTACACATCAAATACATTTTAATTGCAATTAAACAAAAAAAAATACTTTTTAATCTTTTATACCTTTAGAAATATGTTTTTCAAGCTCTAGAAAGAATAACATGAAAATCAAATGTTAATTTGTTCATTTTGGTTTCATATGAAAGAAGAAGGAAAATTGAGGAAGGCAGCAAGCAGTGGTCCTGCAGACTTATGCCACCTACCCTTGAATGTGTTAGGCATGTGACCTCAACACAGGGTCAGGCAAGAAGGCTTGCCCACGTGATTCTAGGGGATACTGTACTAGCCAAAAATTACTAGACACATAAGCAAGAAACCCTCTATGGAGGCGCAAAAGCACCTCATGTCCCTTCTCTCCCCTCCCTTTCCCATACCATCATCTACTAAAACAATTATACTCAGCCTACCGAATTTTTATCATAAAGCATGTTAGTGTGCAGAAATAAATATGCCATCAGGAGTGCTATGTTAATCAGTCTTGTACATGCTAAGATCCTTCCCTGCCTCCATTATTCTGCAACACATGCAATTAATTATCGATACTGTCTAACCACATGTCTGCCTATGTACAATTTCTAATAGAAAAATAATTTTCACTTTCCATCTGAACAAGAGACTGAGGTGAAAGCTGATCAGCACAGTACTAATGAAAAAAATCTTTAAGTATACAAACCCATTTATGTCCCTGAATCTAATACTTTACCTTATATCTACCAAATGTCTAAGTCGAAAGTCATTTTAGTTTGTGAAACCCTAGTATTTGCCCAGAAGGAGACAGGCGAGCAGATGATGATGCCCATGTGCACGGATTTGGGGTGACAGCATATGCCACCCATCATCCACTTCTACTCTATCCTTTTTGTTAGCATAAGGATCTTGGTGTAGAACATCGTGTGTGTGTGTGTGTGTGTGTGTGTGTGTGTGTGTGTGTGTGTGTGTGTGTGTATTCTTACAGGTATACAGACATGCTTACTTGTGCATGCCCAGACTGTCAGTTAGCAAGAAAACTATTAGGGGCAGAATTGTAGGGATCCTCCAGGGCACAAAGAATCTAAAGGCATACATGTACTGTAGAAGGGCCTTACTTGATTTAAAGTTCATTGTAGGTGATAAGCAACATTACCAGTTACTGGGACCATGCTCAACAACCAAGCAGAGATGCCCATGCTTCTGTGATATAGCATCCACTCATCTCTGTAATGCTGATGGCTGTGCAGACCCTAGTCTTCTAATCTACAAATTTTCTCTAAGGGGAAGGAGTTAGAACAAGTAACCTTGGCTTTAGCATGCACTGCAGTTTGAAGGTAAAACATCCTCCATAGGCTCCTGTGTTTCATCACATGGTCCCTGACTAGTGGAGCTGTTTTAGAAGGTTCTGGAACCTTTAGGAGGAAGAGTCTAGCTGGAGTAAGTGAGTCAATGGGGGTGGGTCTTGAGGCCTTAAAAACCAGGTCCCACTTAGTGTGTGCCTCAGGATATTGACGGCAGAGGCAATGGGACTGGCTACCTCATTCCCCTTCAGTCACGCCTTCCCTGCTGTGACAGACTACATGCCTTCTTGAACTATCTCTCATTTCAGTCTACAAACCAAAACAAGCCCTGGTCACAACCATGAGAAAAATTATTAGCACGGCAAGTAATCAATTCACTCAGTACAGTGACAACTGTCTCACTATCCTAACTCCCCTCAAGATCAGATCTAGAAAGGTCTTTCAAGAGTACTAAAAATTAGCTGACTTTCTTTTGAACAAATGGAAAATGGGGAAGTAGAACCGGGCGGTGGTGGCGCACACCTTTAATCCCAGCACTCAGGATGCAGAGCCAGGGGGATCTCTGTGAGTTCAAGGTCAGCCTCGTCTCTACAGAGCAAGATCTAGGATAGGCACCAAAACTACACAGAGAAAGCCTGTCTCAAAAAAAAAAAAAAAAAAGCGGGGGGGGGGGGAGTAACGAGCTCCTTGGACACACAAGACCACCATTACCATGTCTTATAAACCTAGAGCTACTAAATTTCTTTACTAATTTACAGTTTTGTTATTGTCATTTTGTCCTTGAGATACAAGTCTGTAGCCAAGGTTGACCCATAAGCCTCATTCCTTAGCCTCCCCAGTGACAAGATTACAATGTATACTATCATGTCTGGAACTAAACCTACGACATTTAAATTTAGTATATTTCCAGATCCACCAAAGAAAGAAAAACACAAACTTTCAGCAATTTTAAATCTAGAAGAAAGAGCACCTTTCTGGTTTTAATTTTTGGTACAGTTTGCTGAGAAGAGGTGTTGATTTAATTTTGGGTTTTACTCATTCCACAGACTTTCGGAAGGGGCATTTAACTTCCACTAAGGGCGTGTTTTTTAAATCAATGTTTGGCTCCACTTCTTAAAAAACATCTTGAAAATAAATAAAAAGCCTCCCTTTAAATTGCCATGACTTCTCAATGATTCTACACACACATGTGCAGAATTATCTATTAGAGACACATGCTAAAGTATTTACAGATGAACTGATATGATGTGTAGGATTTGCTTTTAAGCAGTAAAAGCCAGGGAAAGTGGGCGGCATATTGATTAAACAAAAAGACTGGCTTTGAACTGATCGTGGTTAGTGTTGGGAAACGAACATACAAGGTTCTGCCTGTTACTGGATATACTTAAATTTCCCATAATAAAAAAGTCTTCAAAGCAAAATTAGAGAGACATTCTGTCATTCATTATGAAAAAGGAAAGCTATAAACCACAGCAAGAAACTGTGATGCATACCATTTAGTAGAACATGCCAACAGAGTTGAGAATTTGAAGACAGTTTACTGTCTCGTTAAAAATAATTTATCATGTGTCCACAGTGAGCACGCCAAGATCTTCAAATGTAAACTTCAATAGTAATAAACAGATATTAATCTATAGAACCACAATATTTGTCTGACAAGCAAACCAGTAGGTATTACATGAGATAGTTTACATACTAGCAACTACAGCAAGTTAGGCATGTACACATGTGCTTGTCTGAGTTAGTTTAACTCATGGATTGAAGGGGAAGCTTCTAGAAGGGAATAAGACTCAGATACCACAATACTGAATCATATAGAAACTCTTGGAGTTCCCAGGAAATATGCATTTATTCAAGTTTATAATCATTAATGGTTTCACTGCTTTTGTTTTGTCTAAAACTATCATGGAATAACTGCTCAGATAAGCCACAATTTAAGCCATTAAGGGGCTAAATTAAGAGAAAAACAACTTCACTAAAACACTAATTTTATTAAACCATTACACCACCTTCTGAGGAAATTCTAGTAATATCTTTGTGAAAAGGAGTAAGGAGGAAAGAGACGGATATGTCCAAAGCCATCAGAAGAATAAAGGGCACAGAGAACCAATCTTAACATTGCTGGGATACGCTGATATTCTAACAGAGCAGCACACCATTCAGAGAATGGGGACAACAGAGTTGAGAGCAAAAAATACAACAACATTGATTGCAACGTCTACACTGTCGGGTCCTGTGGAAGCTGAGTATCTTAGTAGGTTGTTATGTAAGAGTCGCTGAGAGTTCAAGTTAAAAATGAGGCAAGAAAATGTTCATCTTTATTATGACTCTCATCTGCCAATCCAAAGATCAAGTACCAGTCACAATTATTCATATACTTATGAAGGAAGCCACAGTCAGTTTAATTAGAATAAATTAGTCATGGGACCTTTCATGCCTTCTTGATTTAATTCCTCATCCTGTTTGTGTATGCAGTGAGCTGCTTCAGAGAAAGAACATATTTGGCCTGTCTTCTTAATGCTCAACTAAGTTTTTTTACATGTTATGGCTTAGAGCTGTACACACAGGTAGGCTCCAAGAAGAAGGAGCAAAGAAATTCTCATTCATCTAGAATTTATAGTTAAATTGTTCTGGCAATAATGGGGTGAGGGTGGGGTTGAACTTGCTAGGCAAGGTCTGTCTCATGAACAAATATCCCAGCTCTTACAATTAATATTTCGAGCTATGGTTTATGGGTAACAACAGTCAAAAAAGGTTATGATATAATCTTGAGAAACCAATAGAAAAAAGAAACATATCAAACAAGCTAAGGACTTGACAAATGGTTCCAGGACAGCCTGAAGAGAAGAGAAATTGCTAATGCATGAACCAGAAAGTTAAGGACTCCACTTCTTGCCCAAGGGACAACGTGACTTCCCCTCAGGGTCAGAGCCAATGCACCTTACAAGGTTGAGGGTCTTCCAACATGGAGAATCATACCTGTAATCTAGCTATTTGGGAGGCTGAGGAAAAAGGACTGTGTTCAGGGCCAGGCAGGGTATCTTAGTGTATCACTATCTCAAATTTAAAACAAACAAAGAAGAATTGAAGGGCTAGAGATGTAGCTCAGGGGTAAAGTGTTTATTTAGCATACCCAAGGCCTTAGATCCCAACCCTAACAACACAAAAAGAAAAAAGAGAACATTCCAGGGTCTTACAAAAGGCCAAGTGTACACCCAGAAGTGGTAGGTTCCAAAGACCTTCCTAAAAGTCAGAAGTCCCTTCAAGAACATTCTTATACCTCTCACCAAAATTAGATCACAAACGAATCAGTTTTATGTCCTTCATTCTACACAAAGTCTACATCTACAGAATACATTCAGAGTCAAATGCCCTGCAGTAAGTAACCACACAGAGAAATCTGTTTTCCCTCTTCCCGGGCCACCAGAAAATACCATCACAACGTGATAGCATCAAGCTTTGGCTTGAGTGACATTCACCCTTTGTCCTAGCTTACTTCTCTGTTGCTCTAATGAAAACACTGGCCAAAAGCAACTTAGGGGAAGAAAGAATTTAGAAACCAAGACAAGAACTCCAGGCAGGAATCCAGGTGCAGGAACTGAAGCAGAGACCATGGAGGAGCTTAAGTCTCTAGGCTCATGTTCAGCTACATTTTTTTTTTTTTTGGTTTTTTTTGAGACAGGGTTTCTCTGTGTAGTTTTGCACCTTTCCTGGAACTCGCTTTGTAGTCCAGGCTGGCCTCAAACTCACAGACATCCACCTGGCTCTGCCTACAGAGTGCTGGGATTAAAGGTGTGTGTCGTCACCACCTGGCGTGCTACATTTTTATATAGCCTAGGCCTGCCTGCCTAGGGAGAATACTGCCCACAGTGGGCTGGGCTCTCCTATATAATTAACAATCACGAAAACGTCAAGTAGGTATGCCCATAGGCCAATGTGATGGAGGCAGTTCTAAGGTTCCTTCTTCCCAGATTCGTCACATTGACAACCAAGGTTAGCCATACCCTTCATCTGTTTCTGCACAGGAACATACACAGGAATAAAATTTTGATTCTTCCAGCATCAAAAGAGGCCCAAAATGTCAATACTGAGAAGACACTATGTGATTTGCAAGGACTTAGCACAACACTCAGTTCCTACCATGTTTTAGGTAAATAAAAAGGTATTGAAAAATGTTAATTCTACAATCCTCACAGTTCCAAATTCTTTTTCATTTTTCCTTATTTCAAAACTAAAGTCCAACTTTTGACTTCTAGCCTAATTTTGCATCTAACAGTTAACTATACATTTGTACTGCTGGCCATATAAAGTTTGCTTCAATCCTCAATGTTAAGTAATTGAGAAAAAAAGTAAGAAACAATTTGGTCAAGCCTGGGGATAGTGCTCAGTTGGTAGAGTGCTTGCCTACAATGCATGAAGCCCTGGCTTCCATTATCGATATCATGTAAGCCAGGCATGATAGCTCAAACCTGCACACCCAACGCTTATTTTTTGTTCTTCATTATCTAAGTAGATAATTATCTACAACAATTCGATCACAAATTAGTCAATGTTATAACCATAATTCTACACAAAGAACTCAGGAGGGTGGAGGCAAGAGGCTCAGGAGTTCAAGGAGGCTGAGGCCAGCTCGGTATACTTGCAACCCCTGCCCAATTCTTTTTAGCTAAATGAATATGCAGCACTGACCATTGTCCAGGTCCTCCCTCTTCTGTTTTATTATCTCCAAGGGAGCTAATGTCCCCACATTGTCTGACAAGCAGGCAGGTCTGTGTAGCCTAGCCTTGCCTAATTTAAATAATAATAAAATAATGAATAATAACAATACTTTAAAATTGCTTTTCGCTATAAAACCCCAAGGAAAGGGAAAATTAAAGAATGAAAATTCAAACAGGAACCAGGGTGGGGTAAGGGGGAGGCTCATTTATTTAGAAGTAGGGGAAAACATTGCAAAAGTAAGAAAATCTGTTTATTTAAAAAAAAACCCTTAAAATCTTAGTAAAACTTGAATGCAGAGCATTCTCTGAATAGAAGAGAAGACCCCACTCCTTTAAATGTTAACCGTCCCCTTTGTTAGTAGAAAGATCAGTTAAGGTGGGAAACAGACAAGCTCCTCAGAAATATTAAGGCTGATCTCTACATAAGTGTATTCAACATCAACAGACTTCTGCCAGCTCTCCTAATAGAAGTTTTAATTGATGTAAATTTGCTGGAGGATTATT
The DNA here is from genome assembly GCF_903995425.1 of Onychomys torridus. Taxonomy (NCBI): domain Eukaryota; kingdom Metazoa; phylum Chordata; class Mammalia; order Rodentia; family Cricetidae; genus Onychomys; species Onychomys torridus. The sequence continues at coordinate 64,901,176 of NC_050447.1, forward strand.
TATGTTAACAGTCCCCGTGTTATCCTTCACAGACATTCGCCCGAGAAGAGCACATTAGCACACACACTTAACAGAAGGAACCATTAGCAATACTTACAAATCTAAAGATTCATGTACATGGGAGACTTCAGTTTTGGTGGACTAACAAATGTCACATCAGATGTGCAGCTGAAGAACGTGAAATGAACTTGGCTTTCATCTCACAAAACAAATCCCGTTAAATATTGTTGCAAATAACACTAAGCAAGATCTGTACACCATACCTTGGTCTCCAGAGAACAAAAAACTAAAAATTAAAAAAAAAAAAAATTAAAGAAAATGTGTTTTTAGCCTGACATTGATGTTGATGGTGCATGCCTGTAATCCCAACATTTGAAAGGTGGAGGTAAGAAGGTCAGAGGTCAGCCTTAACTTTGTATTTAGTTTCGAGGCCAGACTGTCAGAAGAAAGCAGGGAGGGAGAGGGATGGCCGTGGTGGGGGGGGGGGAGTGAGGGGTAGGAAGGGAATGAGGAGGAAGGGAGAGAAAGAGAGAAGCAGGACAGAGAGGGGAAGGGAAGCAGAAAAGAGAAGAAGGAGGGAGGAGGGGGAAGAGGAGAGGAAAAGTTCTTAACATAAGTTATTACTTTTGCTAATTCTTCATGGGCCTCCGCTGTTTGTTGGCATTGCAGGGGGGAGGAAGGGCGTCGGCACTGGGGGTCTGCAGCACTTTGTGATGGCCTCGAAAGAGAGTCATCACAAACCTGTTTGAGAAACAGGCTGACAGATGAGGACCATATGAAGTAACTATTCTTTGTGGAAAGAATTAATTACAGATTAGTTCAATGGTTATTCACTTCTTATAATTCAAGATAGGTTCTGGGGGTGGGGGTTCTTTTCCAAGCCATTATACAAATATGACATTATGAGCTTTCTAAAATTTTTTACATTGTTTAATCAACTACGTTCAGCAGCAGCTCTGTTCCTTGATAGAAGATAATCAAACAAATAATTACAAAACTCCTCAAAATCAACTTTCTCTTCACTTCCTCGGCCCTCCCTCTGATGAAATCTCTTCAGAAATATTAGCTTACAGGCTTACTGCAAACCACAGAAACATTTCAAAGGACAACTGTGCCTTGATTTGTGTAATTATTCAATTAGAAAAGCTGTTGGATATAAACGAAATGAAACTTGGGCTACTCTTTGGATAACAGGCATATCCTTTTAAACATTAACCTCTTAAAGGGAACGGCAGCTCTCCAACGCCAAGGCTTTGGGGACTAGTCTGTAGTATACTCAGAGTAGCAATAATACTGGACATGACACTGGGCTTACTGGAGTTTAGCTTTGTCTCTTTCCTTTTAAAAGAGGATCTCACTATATGACTGAGGCTGCCCTTGAACTCACAACCCTGCAATCACCTCTTGAGTGCTGGAATTGCAGGCATGTAAGAACACAAGCTCCTCAGGGCCTGTACATTCAGAAGTGTAGGAATGGCAGCCATCTCCTCAGGGTAAGGGTGAGACTCTGCAGTATGAGACTGGGCAACATCACTTCTGGGGACCACCTGTCACCTCTCTGGTCTGCATTCTGCCCTGATTCTGAAATATCAAGTCCATTTTTAACTTCCCTCACATGAAATCACAGCAGAGAAAATCTCAGGCTCCTTTCTTAGTCCCAAAGGTCATAAATGTGAAAATAAAAACCATCTAGTCATTAAAAACTGTCCCAGTTCAATTTCCAAATGTTTCGCACTGTCCCTCAATCCCTCAACTGGCTATATTAACTCAGTAACTCTCAGAGTTCAATCCCCAAACTGCCTTGGTTCATGGAACTACTGTTTGTCACTTAAAGCAGACAAAAGCATGCACTAGCACAACAGGGTGCTACACGGGGTTCCCTTTACCCTCCGGAGCCCCTTAACTGTGTTCACCAACGTTTGTCCCTGCCCACCACCTACCTAGAACTCAATGCCTAGGGACCATATTTTAAGGACCAAAGCTACCATCACCCAAGTTCTAGGAATCCCCTGTGTACACTACTTTCTCAAAGAGATAAGAAGATTGTCATTCACAAGTAGATTCTAAGCTGAAATAAGCCATCAGAGTCAGGATACACACCTCTTCTACCAAGCTTGCTTCAGTCAGGAAGTCGGGTGTGGACTCAAGTTCATGCCTATTCTCCCTATCTGCTTCTACCTACCCAGTGAACCAGAAGATGCCTTGATCCTTCCCAGCAGGTTTCTCAGCCTAGAACACACTCCTAGCTCAAGATTCTTCCTAAGGGGTCCTGTAATGGTTTGAACAGGAAAATTCTTCCACAGGCTCATGTTTGAATACATTGGTCCAACTGTTTGAGGATCCCGTGGAAATTAACTTTAGGTAGTGAAGCCTCTCTAGAGGAAGTAAGCCACTGAAAATAGATTCTTGGAGACATATTATCCTTAATCCCGTCTTGGTCTATGCTTCTTGGCTGCCATAAATTAAATAGATTTCCACCACACATATTGCCCTTTTCCATGATGTCCTACCCAGCTGCTCTGGGTAGAATGAACTGTCTCTAACTGTGAGCAAAAATAATCTTTAATAATTATCTCGTTTAAGTTGTATCTGTCATGAATTTTATTCACAGCTATGCAACAACAATTAGCATACAGGCATCATGCTGATGATGATCTTGTCTGTTCTGGCCAGTTCAAAGCCTCAGACTCAAATATGGATGGACCATGGATTTTCCATCTGGAGGCATCTGATGCAACCCTTCCAGGCAAGCCTTGTTTTACAACCATGACAGCTTCCCTACATTTGCCTTGTGCCTGCTAAGTGACTTCCCAAGTGACCATGAGCTGATCACCACAACTCAGTACATTTCAAAGAACACACTGTTTAACTAAACACGCATGTGCCAGGTCAATATTGGCACACTCCTGATGTTGGCCTTAGGGGCTTTACCATGTTTAAGGTGCCAGAATAAAGACTATTCCTGTCCGAGTACCTGAGAAAAGTTCTATCACACATTTGAACTCCCAAGCAAATGTCTTTTAAAGAGAGATGGTTGCTGACAACCCTCTTTTTCTCTACACCAGACCTTACTCCTGAGACTAGCCATTGCCAGGGCTTCCTACTTGGTAGATAGAAATCTGACAACTTTCATGAGAATTGCGTTATAAAAGACAATTCTTCTGCTTCATTATGTCATGGCTGACACTTTGGTCTGTACCCCACAGCCTCCAGATCTATGGGTGGGCTGTCTGTTCCTATGGAAGAGGTATTTATGTGCCTGCATGCAATATCCACTTATTCCAGCTGTCCTCACCTTCCCAGTCTGGCTGACAGTTGTCATTTATTTGTGACACAAGTAAGTGTGACTTGTTAGTTCTCCCTGCCAACATGAACCTGGTCTTAGACCCAAATACAATTGCTATTATTTATATGAGAACAGTAAGATTACAGAGAGATCACCAGGAGTGGGAAGATGGCTCAGTTGCTAGAGTGTTTTTCTTGCAAGCATGAGAACCTGTGCCCATTCCCAGAACCCACATAAAACATGCAGGAGTGGTGGCACATGATGGTAACCCTAACATGGGGGAGGCACAACAGTAGATTTCAGTGTCTACTGACCAATCAGTGTAGTCTAATGAGCAAGATCCATGCCAAGATAGAGACCGTATCTAAAAATAAGATTGACAGTGTTCCTGACAAATGACACTGGGGGTTGTCTCCTGGCCTTTCCTGTACACCCTCACACACATGCATGCTCACACACAACAGAGCGCTCCAATACACTACATATAAACACCAGTATTAACTAGTGTTGTGTTTTGTTGGTTTAGCTCAGAGGCTTTATCTCTTATCTGCATAAGAAGTCCTGGGCTTTAACTCTGTGCAAGCTTTTATAAGAAATTAAAAAGTGAATAAAACGCCAACCTCAAGCAAAAGGACGATGAGTGGGAAAATACAAATTTCTTATTGTCTCTTATATTCTTAGCACTGCCCTGAGAAATCTATGCAAATCAAATTTAATATATAAAATTATCAACAGGCCACAATCTTCAGCCCCAATCTATACCTGAGAGACTGAGGGTCAGAAAGTTTAGAAACTTTGAGATACCTCATCCAAGTTCATACATTTACAAGGTAAAGGAATTCCAAATGGATATACTTCTGACTACAAAATGTGCACAAGTCTTTATTCATACAATCAGATGAATGAGAGTTTGTATCTATAAACAACTTTAACAGAAAGCAAAAATAACTGTTTTGAAGGTACTATAGCCAAAATTCTCAGGTAATGGGGAAAACAGCAATTTTTGTCGGAACTCTGGACAGTGGCTGAAGCAGAAAGAAGCATTTCCAGCTAATGAGATGGTGGGACACACACACACACACACACACACACACACACACACACACACACACACACACACAAGTCTTCACAGCTGTATAGGAGGGCTCTGTCAGAATCCACAGAATGCAAGCTCCTGCTGATCACATGTCCCTGTCACAGCATTTCAGGTAAAGACTGAGGTAAAGGCCTTTGAGCTTAAAAAAGAAAAACATGCTGGCACTGGATCTTTCCACTCTACACATCTCTAAAAGTTGCAAGGTATTTACGTTAGGTCATCAATGGTTAAATTAGAAGGTTGGGCATCAGAGGAATGCAAATTCAAACTGCTTTATCTCACCCCAGTCTTGGCTGTTAGCAAACAAATAAATGTTGGCTAAGGTGTGAGCGGAAGAGGAACCCTTATTCAGTGATGGTAAGAGTTTAGGTTCAGCTGCTATGGAAATGAGTATGACATTTACACATATACACATTACACAGACCACAAAGAACAAAATATTGTAAAAATGTTATAATCATATCCATTATTTTGTATGCTAACATTAAAAAAGAGCTTCAGAAATTAAAACTAAATTAAATTTAAATTTAAAAGTATATGAGAATGCTATCCTAGTGGATTAGCCATAGCAAAGATGAAGGGAGCTGGGCTGTCACTGGCTAGAGGTTGATTGTATTACATCTGTGTTTCAATTAATACTTAGTAAGCTTATTAATCACTGTATCACATGGTCTCAACAAGAACAGAAAATGTAAGCTGTCAATAAACAACTGCCCACAGACTGGTAGAAAAATGTTTCCACTTCCATGGCAACAGTAATACAGTCTGTGAATCAACTGGAGGTATCACCCTGTGATAGAGCACACATTTAGCATGTATATGACCCCAGCACTAAAGGGAACCCAAAGCAGCAGCTGACAGCTATGAGAATTTCTGCCCATGGCTGCGCTGTCTTCTCTGCGTCAGCTCTAGTTTTCCTATTACAACTGAGTTGGTAGGATGCAGGAGGGACATACATACCCATATGCACATTAGACACACCACACCACAGATACACAGGAGGCGGGGAGAGAGAGAGAAGGAGAAAGTGAGGAAGGGAAGGAGAGAAGGAGGGAGGGGGAGAGAGAACACAAGCTCTAGTGCCTATAACATGCAAAGTTGGCAGAACGTCAAAGATGACTAAACGTAATTACAAGCCGAGTCTGGGTATTGTCCGCATAGGCCAGCAGCATTTAGATGAGAAACAAAGTAAGCACTTACCTAATCCATGGACAATTACATCTTATTCCAAGAAATACATTGACTTCGTTTTGCCTTCATTTCAGCAAAATCATTGTCAAGATAAAACTCAAGATTTTGGTATAACGTGTTGTATTCACAGAAATATCTTAATATTTTTCATCAAAAACTGCAAACTGAAGGAACAAAATTTTAAAGTGGTATAGATACATGTAAGGAGGGAGTCTTATGCAGCCTTGAATTTCTGATCCTCCTGCTTCTGCATCCTGAGTGATGGGATTACAAACATGTGCCACCATGCCCTATTTTATGTGGTGTTGGGACCCAAACCCAGGACCTCCTGAATTCTAGCCAAGCACTTTGCCCACTGCACTACACCCCCAGAAAACAGATTCCTTCTATTTTCCTTCTAAAAGCTACTACACAGAATGTCTATTATTTTATCATTTGAATCTACATATTAAAATCTGTAAATTTGAATTTTTATTTATGGATATCCAAAATCGAAGACAGTTAAAGTTAAATAATTTGTCTAGATTTTTTTCACAACGGATTTTAATTAAATGTGCTCATTAAAAAAAAAAACTACATAATTCTATCAATGAGGCCATGTCTACCCACTGCCAACATGAAAAACAAATCAAAATTGTCTTTCACCCACACCATTTCTGGAGGAACATCTACATATGAGACAGTAGCATGAATTAGTATGATGTAAACACAAAATCCAGTTTTGTTCAATATGATAAAATATGCACCAGATAATACATACAACTGTCACCAGCTCTTCCCTGACTGGGCAGGATAGCTAGGATCATAAATAGGACCAAAAAAAGGTGGGGAAGTGGTGCTTACTATTTTGCCGACGCAGCACTTCAGCAAAGTGATACTTGACATGAACAAATGCCATCACAGCTATGGATGGTTTCTTAGAGAAGTGATTTGGCCACTGACTTTTCTTTCACTCTGACAATGTTAACATCACAAGTCACAGTCCCCAGACTCGGCACTCTGAGTTAAGCTGGTTGCCTCCCTCACATGGGTGGGCCTCATTGAATCAGTTGAAGACATTCCAGAACAAAGGGCTCAGTTTATCTTAGCAAGAAGGAATTTTCCAGGAAAGGCCCTAGGGCTTCACCTACACCATCAGCTCTTCCTGCCTGGACAGGAGAGGGCCTCTTGGGCTCACACTGTAATTCTTTCTTAAGTCGCCTGCCTGGATGGAGTCCTATGTTCCAGTCCTTGCCATCTGATCTCAGACTCAACTCACCATACTAGCCTAAGCCAATACACACACACACACACACACACACACACACACACGCACACATACATATGCACATATACATATACACATGTGTGTATGCATATATACTTATGCACACATACATATACACATGTGTGTATGCATATATACTTACACACACATACATATGTATATCTATATCTATATTCACATCCTATCACTTCTCTCTCTCTCTCTGGAGAATCCTAATTAATATTAAATCCATCTCTGAGTCCCACCATCTTAGTGCTCAAGACTTTGGATTGAAAGTTGTATTCAGTGAGCCTTAAAATAATCTCGGGCTCAGAAGACACATGCAAGCCAAGCCTTCCCTTACTGCAGGGTGAGAAGGCAAACTCTCTTCTGGAAGGTCTGCAAACCGGAAGGACTGAGCTGCAGATAGTCCGGAATGAAGGGGCTGCCAGCACTGGAGACCTGACTGTGGACTAGAGGCCCAGCCCTGGAGTGGAGAAATCACCAGAGAATTTGTGGCTATGGAATGGAGGCATGGCCCAGAACATTGATCCATGAGCCAGCTTTAATAAAAAGTACAGGAGGTGCATGTTCTGAAGACCAAAAGGCCAAACCGCACTGGGCACAGCTCACCAGCCCAATGGATTAATGGAGGCACAGTGGGCAGAGCTGGAGACTCCAGGCTACGGGTGGACACAAAGGAGGGCAATGAAGTGAGATCGAGGACAAAACCATCAGATGTTCCAGCAAATAAGCTGAGTCCAGAGGACTTGTGTGTTGCAGGTGCCATGAAACTTTCCCCACAGAATGAACCTCAACTGTATGTAGGGTCCAACCGGAGCAGGAATTGGGCCGCTTGGAGCTGATCCTATGGCTGAGGCCATGTCGTCTGAGCAGGATAGGAACAGGATCTCTGGATGAGGGAAGAGGAGGGCAACAGGAGGCATTTGCCAAGTGAGACCAGGGCTCTGACAGTGAAGGAGATAAAAGGAAATAACAGGGGAAGGAGTTACCAGAGGCCAAAGAAACACACCAGAGGAACTCACGCTGGTGGTCCACACAACCACACGCATGCTCGGTTTATAGTACATATGTCGCTCAACTGAGAAGCTACAGAAAATAAGTGCACTTATGACTCACAAGAATAGAAAATCTGCTCCTGGCTTTGCGCTTACAGTTTTCATGCAACAAGGGAAAACCCAAATAGCATCTGATCCAATTTACATAACTTTACATAATTTCATGATTACCATTCACCAAAGAAGTTCCAGACCACAGCTCTTCCGTTTATTTGCCGCCAAAAAAGACAAGATGGGAAACACTCTGGGCAAGCAGCTTCCCACTCTGCTCTTAAAGATCATAAGAAGAAGCCGACGGCTTATCTCAGAGAGTGCTCCTAATATTCCGAGTTTGCCCATTCTCATACAAAATCTTACAGAATTTTACCAGTAACCAAACAATGATTGACACCAACCCACCCCAAGTATTTTCAAATCATTGATTTCAAGACTGGAAATAGTCACCCTTGAGTTAAATCTATACTGCAAGTCATCTGATTTAGGATCAGCCACATTCTCTTCAAATGTGGAATAAAAAAGCCACCAGCCAATTTACGTGGTTTCTCTAAGGACAGGATTAAACACTTAGAACTACAATAGATAGGCACACAGTAAGAAATAGTCTGCTTTGGAAAGCTGAGGCAATGGCTAAGCTCAGCCAAGAACCTATTGTACAGGCACAAGGGACTGAGTTCATTCATTGTCTCCAAACCCACATTTAAAAACAAACTTAACATGATGATATGCACTTATAATCCTACCACCAAGGGGACAGGACAGGCACATCACTGACCAGCCAACCTAGACAAAATCAACCAGCCTCAGGCCAATGAGAGACAGTGTCTCAAAAACCAAGGTGGTTCGTGGCTGAAAAATGATACTTAAGGTTGACCTCTGTCCTTCACACTGACATACATATATATGTAAACATGCCTGCACATATGCACTACATATAGATAGTAGATATAGGTATAGATATCTGCTTTTAATTGGAGCACTATGCTACAAACACAAAATTCCAGATTGATTTTTTTTTTTTTTTTACTTTACAAGACAATGACAAAGGGAGAATAGGGTACAGTAGCTGTCAGGAGACAACACTAACACCACACAGGGATAACCAAGAGAAAAGACCAGCTGGGCACAGTGACCCATGCCTATAATCCCAGCACTCAGAAGCCTGAGTCAAGAGTATCATGAGATTCAGACATGCTGGACTGTATATAAAAAGTACAGCTGCCCCTTGATGCACAAAGGGGATTGAATTGGAGACTCTATGAATTCACGGATGCTCCATCCTCATGTAAAATCATATGAGATTTATATTCAGCCTACGCATGTGCTTTGTGGGAATCTCTAGATTGCTTATAGTACCTAATGCAATATAAAGCAGTGTAAATAGATGCTGGGGTGAACTGTTTAGAGAACAATAGGAAAAAAATCTGTACCTGCTCAGAACACATGCAAATTTTTTGTTTTAATATTTTTTCACTATGTGGTTGGTTGAATCTGCAGATTTGAAATCCACAGAGAGCAGATGTATTCTTTGTTCACTCATGAATATGTCTGCCCTACATAAGAACCATCAAAACCGCCTCCACTCCTTTGGTCTCCATTGTTTTTCCTTCCAGAAGCTAAAGAACAACTCTGGCTCCTGTTTCTTTCAGAGTCCTTTCATAGATCTCATTCACCACATTTCTTTGAATTCTTACATCTGGAACTTTGTTCTTATTTTGAGACAAGGTCTCATGTAGCCCAGGCTGGCCTCAAATTGGCCATGAACGCCTGATCTTCCTGCATCTGCCACCTTCCTACATGTTGCCATTACAGGTATGTGCCACCATGCCAGGTTAAGCAGGACATTTTTGAACTGAGAGAAAGCTTGAGATTGTTGATCCAACAGTTTGTTCTTCATGGTTTGACAGCTCTCAGGTCACATGCATGGAGACTGTACAAAGATATCTGCAGTCCTCTTGATCCCATGCCTGATGCTCAGGCACAAAGAATACACATACAAGACATACCAGGCCAAACAAAAAAACAAAACAAAACAAAAAAAGGGAGTCCAGGGAACAAATGACCATCTAAAGAGGTGGCTGCTGTAGGTAATTGCTGCCCTGTAGAATGTAGACTCAACTGCCTATATACCTTTTAATTTTTTTCAGAGCCCAAATAATTAAGTTTTTAACGATGTTGTTTGAAAATGAATTATTGTTTAAGACGAAACATACAGAGACAGACAGACAGACAGACAGACAGACAAAGAGAAGAAAGAGAAAGAGACTCACATACATATATGCTCATGACTGTTCACAAGCCAACTTCACTCAACCCTACACTATGGTGAATATCTATACAGACTCTGCACCTGCTCAAAAAGGCTTCAAATCCATGGGAGTTATTTTAAAAGGTCTCCTGAGCCCACATAGAAGGATTACTTTGTTGCCTGCCAGCATCTTCTCTCATGCACCATTCTGAAAAGCTAGCTTTGGAGCAAGGTGTGTTGGCACACACCACACACCTATAATCTCAACACTTAGAGGAGCCTGAGGCAGGAAGATTGCCACAGATTCAAGGTCAATGTCATCTACATAGTGAGGTCCAGGCAAGTTAAGGCTAGAGAGTAAGATTCTACTTTGAAAAATAAGAAAAGTGACTTTTGACTAAAAGATTTAAAAAAACAACTATTATTAATTTATTTACTGTCATATTTACCAAATATACTCTATCTTTTCTTATACCAATATTATTTTATACTCTTCACATCAAATTACCTAATAGTTAATGAGTGTCTCCATGCTTCCCTCAACTCCAAATATTCAATTAGAGAAAAGACTGACCTAGCCAGGCATGGCAGGAGAAATCTGTAATTCCAGCCCTCAGGAGGCTGATGGAAAAGGATTGTGGGCTTGGGGCCATAATCATTAGTAATTTTTGTTAATAAACAAGATCTCCAAAGGAAAAATATCACTAATATTATTAAAATGTCATTTTAAATCTTTAAGTTTTTAAAATGAATACTCTCTGGCTAGGAAGATGGCTCAGTGATTAAATGCTTTCTAGAGTTAGGATCTCCAGAGCCTATGTAAATATCGGGCAGCCATGGCAGCCTGGCCTGTCCACTCCATCTTCAGAATGCAGAGAATCCCCTGAGGGTAGCCATATTAGGAAGCTCTGAGTTTGAGTGAAAGAGCCTGCCTCACTAAATAAGGTAGAGAAATGGAGGATGATTCCGAGTATCAGCTTCAGGCCTTCACATGCCCGGGCACAAACATGCACACACATCTATTCACATGTGTCCCCACCACATAAGCATACTACACACATGTGCGCACTCACACATACACACAAAAAATAGGAAAAGAAAAAAATAAATAAACTAAAAATGAATAGTCTCATAAAGCCTCAAATTCTTTTCCTCGTAGCCATGCTTAAGCAATGGCCGTGGACAAGTGTGTCCTTGTGTCAAGACATTTCAGTTCAGTGGTCACCTGGTGGCAACTCTTGCTTACAATCAACTAGAGTCCTCACCATGCCAGAGAACTTGGCAGATCTACCCACATGACAGAAGGCCATCTTCACACTTTCTCCTCATACTTCATGAATATACATTCCTTTATTCAAGTAAGTTATATATATTAACTAACTCCGGTAATGGTGATTCCACTTTGAAATGGCAAATACAGTCATTCTGGCAAGCCTGCAGGTGTTTGCAATTCAAATTACAGAAATTTTAATAATGGCGAAAATAAAAATTAGTGGCAGGACGCCTCAGGCACTATAATTCCAACACTCTTATTGCAGCAGTCGAAAGCACATATAAATACTTGCCTGTTTAGAAGCAGAGGGCTTTTACTGTCCTGCATCTTCACAAATATTCACCTGCAATCTCACCCAGGAGCATCCTTAAAGAATTCAATAGGCACCATTCGGAACATCAGAGAACCAAAGCTCTCGGGCCCCTGACATTAAGAGGTAATGTCGCTACTTCTGAATATATAACAATGAAAACAGTCATCGGATTAAATGATTTCCGTACATTATCACCATAAACAATAATTATTTGGCAGCTGCCCTTTGCGAGAGTGGTGCACACTTGTGAATAAATCAAGCCTTATTGATTTACTAAGCCAAAACGCTTTCCATTTTGCTCTGCTAATAGGAGCTCTAATCCCTCGCTGCACTTAGTGAGGCTTTAATGTAGTACGTCTCTTAATACTTTTAATATGAAAGATTAGCGCTGGGTAGCCCCGGAGCAGGAACACGGCGCTCTCAACGGCCAATTGGCCACTGAACTCAGTTGTCTTTGAGCGTGTCCTTGTTAATGGAGTTCTCTGACTGCTGATGAGAATCACACTATAATGACATGAACTGGGAATGTTGCCCTACTGATTTTCCTTACTAAATTTAACAGATTGATGAAGGCCTGCATTCGTTCAAAGATAAATTAAAATAGTGCAGCAGGAAGACATAGTACTGTGACTAGGTCTTTGTGCCCCATCAAACTGGCATCTAAAGTAATAAAATCTGGATTTGGGGATGTAGCTTGGTTGGTGGAGTGTTTGCTTTAGGACGCACAAAGCCCTGGCTTCAGTCACCAGTGCCCCATAAAAACCCTGTATCAAACAATGGATCCATCAAATTGCTCTTTTTTGATACAGAGACAACTTTAGATAATCCAAAGATCGTGAACTCAGCAACTTCCAACCTCCTTTTTCTCCTCGCACAGAACAGTAGGCAAAAGCCCACATACTCCAAGCTGTCAACTACCATTTGTTCCCTGACCACTCATTGGGGAACTAGAAACTCTTAGTTATCTAGATTGAAAAGGGGAACTAAACTCTCAATTATTGATTAAAGGACATTCTACCCAGGCAACCACAAGCATATTCTATCCGAGATATGTCATGGTAGATAGCTTTTCATTGTTAACTTGCCCAATTGGGAATCACTGAAGGAGTCGATTGAGGAATTGTCTAGATCAGGTTGGTCTACAAACATGTCTGTGGGGGACAACTATCCTGGTGTTAGCTGAGGTAGGAAGACCGACCCTGAATTTAGAGGGTCCATCAAGTGAAATGATGCCATGGACCCTGGCCTGTGTAAAAGTATTGGAGGCCAACAAGGATGTGTTAATTCGCTCACTGCTCTTGACCGGCTGTGGTGCTTTCAGCTCCTGCCTTGACTTCTCCATCACAGTGGGCTGTAGCCTGGAATTGTGACCCAAATAAACCTTTTCTTCTCCAAGTTGCTTTTGTTAGGATATTTCATCACAGCAACAGAAATAAAACCAGAATATATGCCATGATCCAACAGGGACACTGGCATTTGTTCCTGTGCTTTTTGTAGATTCCTCAGCTGACATGGATGGATCCTAATCCTAACACAAGCTCCATACTTCACTCCTAAAATAGAAAAGCAAGCAATCATACTTTTCTCCTTTAATTAGAATCCCAAATGCAGGGAGGGTGGACCAGGTAGCCCCCTGAGATAACAATACAGAATTCCCCACTTCAAAGATGGACTGCCAGAGAATGTTGTACAAGCCTCTCAGAAACATTAGGGTCTCTGATTGCTATTTCATATTTTGCAATGCCTTTTAAATTCAATCAAAACAAAGATAAAGATCTTTCAGGCACAGTTGCAGTATGGCAGTATGTATCGTATTAACTCACTGAGAAAACCATACAATAAAAACCCCATTCCAAACACAGATCCCCCTACTCCCTGTAGGACTACCACTGCCTTTGGTTATGAAGCAATAATTATCCCTCCCCACAGCAATCAATAAAACCTCTTGCCCCATGAACCTGCTATTTCCTGACTTTGTTCTCTGAACTAAAGATGCCCAAGTCGTATTGATTACATAGTAAATTTTTTTAAGTTCTTTACAACATAGCACTGAAAAAATCCTCAAGCTAACATCACTCGCTGTTGTTTTAAAAGACTTCTCATCTTTCCATCACATTAATGGTCACCCTTTTTCTAGGATTTTTCCATTTTTCATTTTCATCTTGTCATTTTAAGGGCAACTTTGTCTTGGCTAATAGCACAGAGTCTGCAGGATACAAATTTGATGGTATTTCTGAGACTTTGACAACTGCCATATTTTTCTTCCAAGTGAGAGAGGGGAGCTGATGAATCCACAGTGCCTTGTCTCTCCAGGGACAGCAGGGACCATCCCAGATGAACCCAGGAGCTCTCAGAGTACTAACTTCGAACTTGAGAACTCTGTAGATGGCGTCATAAAAGCAGCTACTGTAAAGTGCCACCAGGCTGGGGAGAAGAAGGCAGAATGTCCTAGAGGATAAAGGTGCCTGCTGCCAAACCTGAGACATACATAGGAGAGAAATGACTCCTGTATGTTGTCCTCTGACTTCCACACACATACACATGTGTGCACTTGCACACACTCACACACACACACATACAAATAAATTTTAAAATGTGATTAAAAAAAAAAAAAAAGGTAAATTGATGGTTATGGTAGGTGAGAATGGGGAATAACGTTGGAATGATAAAGACACCCCAGACCTTGATAGTCTGTTTGCACAACATTGTGAATATGGTACAAATCACTGAACTTCAAGGGATGACTTTTATGGTACATGAATTATGTTTTAAAATTATACAGGGCTCAGGGCACAGCTCAGTTGTAGAGTGTTTGCTTAGTATTCTCAAAGTCCTTGCAACATTAATTAATCAATTAAGTTACATTAAACACACACACATAATTGAGATGTGAGTTACATTAAGGTCCCAACAGCCTTGTTTATGAGCACAGATTGGCTCTGACCTCAGGGACCAGTGGGAGAAGAGGAGGAGGAAGGAGGTTAAGTAGTTCCAGGCATAGGACAGAACAGACACAACGATGCAAAAGGATGCCCTCTCTCTCTTTCTTCTGGGACAATAGGGGGTCATGATGTCAGCTGAGGTCAAGGCAATGGATTCAACCCTGACAAATGTCACAGAAAGGCAACTCTTGAGCTTCAGCCAATTTATGACCCCTCTTTAGCAAGCCATCAATTATGCATAACAAAGGAATGAAATAAAAGCCACAGGCCATTCTTCCACATCAGAAAAATCATACCAGAGGTTGGGGTGGGAGGAATCATAGGAGAGAGAAGAGAAGGGAGAGGAGAAATGAGAGGAGAGAGGGAGGGGAAGGAAGATGGAGAAGAAGAAGGAGAAGGAAAGAGATTACTCCAAAGGAAGAGCAGCCAGCTGGGTACAGAGATCATGGAATACCCTTGGGAGCCAGTAGCAACGCCGCTGGATACCACTGATGCTACAATAATACAATAAGACATAGATCAGAGTCAAATACTTGTTGAACTCAGTTCTCACAGACCCATAGGAGCTTAGTCAGTTCTTCCTTCCCTGCAGGAGCCCTCAACTTCAGCACTGCAGGGAGGTTGAACCTGGTAAAATGTCCCGTGCATTGAAGGAGGTTCAGGAATGTCTTTGGCTTGTTCTCACTAGGTATTGGTAGCATCTCCCTCTCATCAGGCCAAAAGAGAACTCCCAGTCATTGCCAGATGTCTCCTGGGGGAAAACCTGCCCTAATAAGAAACCATTGTTCTGTGGCGACTAAACTAATCTCGTGTCTATATGACCTTGGACCACTGTTTTGAGTGATGTCAGTTCTCATCAGCTTAGCTTTCCTTCTGTTTCATAGCCTCAGTCTCCCCACAGTAATAAAGGTCAAAAACTAAATGCAGAGCTAGGGATGTGACTCAGTTGGTAGAGTGTTTGCTGCGCATGCAGGAAGCCCTGGGTTGAATCCTCAGCACTGCATAAATGGGCCAGTAGTGGCAAATGTCTATAATCCCAGCACTGAGAAAGTAGAGGCAGAAGGATCAAAGGCAAGGTCATCGCTCTGGGCTATGTAAGACCTTGTCAAAAGCAAGGCAAGGCGGGGAAGAGAAAAGAAAACAAGCAAACTTTAGAAAGATGCCTATGTAAGGGAACTGAAGAAGTGGCTCAGTGGTTAGGACCATGTACTGCTATAGTAAAGGACCCGAGTTCGGTTCCCAGCACCCAAGTCAGGTGGTTCACAGCCTGATCACCTGCAACTCCAGCTCCAGGGGATCCAATGCCCTCTTCTGGGCTCCTGAACTCAGGTATGTTCAGCTACACACAGACACATACACATAGTTAAAAATAAATTAATGAAAAAAAGAAGTCTCTTGCAAAAGTCAATACTCTAAAATGGCAGAAAGGTAAAAGCAACACATCTAATCCCCAGAGCGCCAACCCCCCCCCCCACCCCGCTCCCCCACCTCCCCCACGTGCCCCCCTCCCCCCCTCTCCTTAGCATCCAGCTTAAGTTCCTTTCCTATCAGCCAAAGACAAGCTGAGAACTTGTCTTGACCCATTTTTCCTCCTGTATGACCCAACTGGCTGGCTGAAGACCAATAGCATTTCTAGTATACAATAACCCACCCACCCCCTACCCCACAGCATCTGCTAGGTAATAAAGCCCCAGATGTCTCAGAGAAATGGGAAACCTTTGCACGAAACCCACTCAGGGTTTTCTAGAAGGTTCTCTCTGCCCTTTCAGCAAGGACAGGCATCATGAAGAGCAACCTCTTTGATATCAAAGCCTTCGATATGTGAGCTCACCATCCGGGGGCATCAACACCTTGTTGTTCTGTGTGCACCACCCCACAGGGTGCAGATCTGCTATAATCACGTCACACCAGAAGTCAGCCCTTCGGTCTTCCCCATAACCACAGTAACGCAGAAGCAGCAGCTGTCCACAGGTGGTGATGATGGTGGCCACCCAGTAAGTGTCCGGATCGTTCTTATTGGCCACCTCCAACTTCATTCCCGGCTGGAAGTTACTCTGAATGCTGATTTCCACCTTGAGACATCAGAAACACAAGAAAACCATAATCACACTAGTCATGTGCCTCCAAAGGTTTGAAGAACTACTTAAGCAGAGAACATTTTAAAACAGTGCCTCTGCAGCCCTAACTTGGGCATGTACTTAAGACAAACAGAACATGAGCCTCCAACATAAGGCTAAGTCTTATGGAAGCCACATTCAAAGGAAAGATAAAATGGATTTTCATTTCAATAGTTTGTCATTTCGATATGAAATTTATACCACAAAAAGTGAATGAGCCAGGAATGGTGGTGCACACCCATCACCCCAGCAGTCTAGAGGTCAAGGCACAAATATCCTAAATTTAGGTCAACTTGGGTACACAAATAGACCCCGTCTCAAAAACACCAAGGGGGGAGCAAGTAAATGAGGGATGAACATGTTGCTGTGGGTAGGATGCTGGCCAAACATGCAGGAAGTCTGGAGTTTGATCCCAGCACTACATAATTCAAGGGGGTGGGGCAGGCAGGTGGAGGCAGAAGGATCAGAAGTTCAAGGTCATTCTTGGCTACATGGTAAATTTGAGACTAGACTGGGATACATGGGACCCTGCATTTGAAAAAAAAAAAAAAAAAAAGGTGAGGGCTAGTGTTTTTGAACAAAGGCTCTCAAGATCTTGAGTTCAATGAACAGCAAATTTCAATTCCAGCTACATACTCCTCTATGTAATTCAATTTTTCTATGTTCCAGGAGCTACCGCTAGGATGAAAAAGAAACTAAAAAAAGGTTTCCAGCCTGGAGGTCTCTGCATTCCAAAGCCAAGAAAGCAATGGGACCATCAATCAGTCATCTGTGAAACTGAGGCTACTTTTCCTGTCAATCTTGCACACAGGCCTGGGGACAGCCTACATCTGGAAGGGTAGATGCCAGCATCATCCTTCAGGAATACAGACATCCTAAAAGATGAGCTCATGGTCATGAGAGCCTTCTCCATTTGGTGGCATCTACTTCGGCTGAAAAGGACCTGAGAGAAGTGGAGAATCAGGGAATGGAGGTGACTCATGACTGAAGACATGACTTCACTGCACAGAAAAGAAGGGGAAAGTTGTTGTTGATCACCCTTCTTTCCCGAACTGCCTTCAGGAAGTCACCAGGCCATCCCAGCATCTTGTCAGCCGGGCTTCTGCAGGGTTGTGATCCCAGCTGTATAAGCCAGAGAGTCCCTGCTTTCACTGTATGGGTACAACCGTGACCAGAATAAACCACAGCCTGGTGAGTACAGAGAAGAAGGGAGGGCTGTAATCTTACACATTTAATAAGCTCCCAAATTCCCTTTCAAAAGAACACTCCACTTCTGAGTAGAACTTAATATGGCTTTCTTATTTCAGCTGAGGAGCCAGAAGAAGCTTAAGAAAGTTGAGTTGTTGTTAGGGTAGCCTGATGAGAAAACAGATCTCTCAGAAGTAATTTTTTTTCTTTGCTAAATAGTCTCACTTAAGAGTTTAGTTAGGGGGGCTATCATCCTTTCCATGCTAGACCTGTAGAAACAAAAGTTCACACCTAAGAAAAATCTGGCAAGAACTCATGTTTCTTTTTCCTAGGGTAGGTCCCCCAGTGGACATGCTAGCCAAATTATACAAACATATTATTAAGGAGAACGACCTTTGTGATACATACATTATCAGAATACCTATCGTGATTCCTCCCACCCGACTTATCTTCCCTCTAAAGCCTAGAAAACTCTAATGTGGCTTTATAAAAATTATAGTATCAACTTAAAAAAAAAAAATCTCACATAGCTCAGGCTAGCCTGGAGATCCCTATATAGCCCGAGACTGAAGTGCTAATTCTCTTGCCTCCACCTTCCCAGTGCTGCAAATACATTAATGCACCACAACACCCCATTTTAGGCCATGCTGAGGATCAAATCCAAGGCTTCATGCTATTAGGAACGTACTCTATCAACTGAATCAAGTCCCAAGGCCCAAATATCACCTGATTATAAAATATATACAGTCAACACACCTACAAAGAAGACATTAATGTAACATCTTGCCTAACTCGCTGGCTTTTTGTGGAACTCAAGCTGTGGCCTATTTCATGTGCAGCTATCTGGGAACAACCAAACTTCCCCATCTCCCCTTCTTCCTATAAAGTCTTGGCTGCATTTCCACTCCACTTTTATTCTTCTCTTCTGACTGGTTCCTGAATCACCCAACAGATCCCTTTCCCTTCCCTCCCACAGACCAGAAGGGATGAGCTGCTCAATGCTTGACTTACATGCCTGAAGGATGAGTGTGGCACCGCCCTGGTGCCTGTTTCTTCCAAATAGTCTCCCCAGCTAAAGCCGTTTTCCTCCAGGCTGGAATCTTCCTCTGCAGAAACAAAACAAAACAAGAATATCAAAACTAGGGCAAAGCATGCCTGGGAGACACAAACTGATTCAGCGCTTTAGAGGAGATGGCTGAACTCTCTGAAAAGCTTCACCTTGCTATTGTAGAAATATTGAGTTTAGCCGGACAGTGGTGGCGAATGCCTTTAATCCCAGCACTCGGGAAGCAGAGCCAGGAGGATCTCTGTGAGTTCGAGGCCAGCCTGGGCTACCAAGTGAGTTCCAGGAAAAGGCACAAAGCTACACAGAGAAACCCTATCTCGAAAAACCAAAAATAAATAAATAAATAAATAAATAAATAAATAAATAAATAAATAGAAATATTGAGTTTTAAAAGGGAAAGGGGAGCTAGGGAGATGGTTCCTTTGGTAAACTGCTTGCTGTCCAAGGATGAGGACCTGAGTTCAGACATCCAGAACCCACATAAAAAGCCACGCTGGGTAACACACGTATGTATGTAATCAAAGGGAGACAGACATGAGGATCCCTGGGGCTCGCTACGCATCCAATCTAGCTAAATCAGTGAGCTCCAGATTCAATGAGAGAGTCTGCCTAAATAAACAAACAAATAAATAAATAATACGGAGAGTAATTGAGGCTAGCCAGCTTTGATGTCAGGCTTGCAGAAAGAGACAGTGACAGAGACAGAAATACAGACAGAGACAGAGACAGTGAGACAAGAAGTGACAACACTGATCCCTTGTCAAAATTAACAGCAACATTTGTGCTTTCAAGTCAAACGAACAAGAGCAGTCTTAAAGCTAACGCGGGTGAGCCTAACATTAGCCACAGGAGACAGCTCCTTTGAGGAGACTGAAGGAAACAGAAGGGACTCGTCAACGTGTGTGCCAAGATACACACAGGCACCAAACTGCCCACCCACTAAGGCTGCAGACTGGACAATACAAGACCTATAAAACTGTGACTTCGGTAACATTTTTTAAAAAAAATCAGTCGGGCTGGAAAGTGGACTCAGTGGTTAACAGTGCTTCTGCATGGGGCTGGAGAGATGGCTCAGTGGTTAAGGGTACTGGTTGTTCTTCCAGATGATCCTGAGTTCAATTCCCAGCAACCACATGGTGGCTCACAACCATCTATAACAAGACCTGGTGCCCTCTGCTGGCCTGCAGGCATATATGCAGGCAGAACACTGTATATATACTAAATGAATAAATCTTTTTTAAAAAGGAGAAAAGAAAATTATTTTATATAAAAAAAAAAAGAGTGCTTCTACTCTTGCAGAGGCCCTGAGTCTGGTTCCCAGCACCCACATCAGGCAGCTCACAAGCACCTATAATTCCAGCTCCAGGGGAACCACCGCCCTCTCTGGCCTCCACAAACACTCCCATGCACATGATAACAGGCAGATACCCACGCACACAGAGAGACAAATAAGTAGAATTACAGAAGGATCACCTGAGTAAACTGAGGCCACCCAGCCAGTTATCAACAGAGCAGAGCAGCTGCCTGACGCCCCTTGAGTCATCTGTGGAGACATGCCTACCCCCAAGAAGGACCCCATCTCCTGCAATACAGGAGTTCTCAGGACCTCTCACACCAACAGAATTTGGAAAAGGACAGCAACAACCAAATGCATGCAATGGCCTTCAAGATGGCAACTCTTCTTTGGGATGGGCACAATGGCATAGCATGTAAAGATGCTTGCTGCCAAAGACGGAGGCCAGAGTTCAAGCCCTGGAATCCACAAGGACAGTACTGACTCCTGAAGCTGTTCTCTGACTTCCTAAAGTACATTCATATCTGAGAGAGAGACAGAGACAGAAACGGGGAGACAGACAGAGACAGAGATGAAACAGAGTCATAATGTTGGAAATTTACATAGTTCTGCACATCTGAAGAGCAATTGCCAAAACATTATATAACTGAGAAGCATCAAATAATACACTTCAAGACAAAGAGACAGTATAAATGTCACGTTATAACTTCAACTGCTTTGAGCTAAGCAGTCTGCAATAGTATCATTGTTGGCCTAGACTGTATCTGGGATCACTCAGAAGGCAAAGCTCTGGGTGCCTTTGAAGGAGTTTCTAGGTTGGGTTACCTGAAGAAGGACACCTCACCCTAAATGTGGTTGGCACCATTTATGACCTTGGGTCTTGGCCTGAATAAAAAAAGAGAAAGTGGGCAAAGGACCAGCACATACCACTCTCTGCTTCCTGACTGAGGGCAATGTGACCAGTCACCTCAAGTGCCTGCACCATGACTGATCCTACAGTAAGACTGTGAGCCAAAAGCAAACCTCTCCATCCGCAGCAAAAAGAAAAAGGAACTGATATGTGGCTGTGCACGGTTTTAACCCATCTGCAAGGCGATCGTGAAGAAGAAACGGAGGCGAGCTCCTCAAGGGCCCTTAAAGGAGGACTTCAAATGGTTCACTTCTCTTGTCTTACAAAAATGCCCAGACTCTCACCTTCAACCCACACATCTTTCACAAGAGAGCTGAGTCCATTGGCAAAGAGGAAGTGCCATCTCGGGATGGGATCCTCACTGAAGTGGTATATGCTATATATATGGTATATTTTATAATCAGAAAATGCTAACATTACTTTTCAAGACAAGTTCTCACTAACTCACCCTGTACCCCAAACAGGCCTTAAATTTGTGAACCTCCTGCCTCAGCATCCCAAGAAGCTGGAATGGCATATTCCTCCACCCCCAGGCCCAGCTAAAAGAAGCTCAAGGTAGGTAAACGACCTTACATGTTACCTTCTATGACTAAGTTCCTTAAAGCTGCCTCGAGAGTATATGTCAATAAGGACACTGAAAATCAAACACCCAAGAGAACAGAGCCATTCCCGTCAAAAGTTTCTAAGTCTTGAGCCCCCACCTAAGCAAGGAAGACACAGGACTTGGAGCATCTAAGACACACACAGAAGCAAACAGGCAGCATGCAGTAGTTCTGGTAAACAAAAACACTTCAGAAAAGTAAACCACATGTCAGACCCAGAATGAGATCAAATGATATACAAAAACTGTATGTCCAGCACTGGTAACTCTAGGCATGCTGTTGGAGAAATAAAGTTGTATACAAAACTTAGGTTTACTCATAAGTCAGCCTGTTAAAATCTGCCACATACAAGCCCTCCTCGGGCCTGTGCCCCCAAACAGTTGATTCTCTAAAGGCCCAATGAGCAATAGGTTTATAAACACACAATGTTTATGAGAGATCTCATAAACCAGAGAAAGTATTTACAGCTGATCCATAAACCTCTTAAACCCAAAACGTTTTGCCAAAGAGACTCTGACAGTCCTCTCCACCATAAATGAACTAGGGAAACATTTCCCCATGATGTCATGCAAACCAGCTATGAAAAGCTGCTATGAACATTTCACACCTTACAAAGAAAACAGGCATATTCATTAAACAGCTCCAGCTTCATTTTGTTTTTTGTTTTTGTTTTTAACAGAAAGCTATCTGTGGGACCAGAATATTCCAGAATAAACACAAGGAGAATGTCTTATGAAAAGCTGGAACATAAGTGACTTCAGAATAAAAAATATAGTAAACAAGAGCCCCATACATTTTTTTCTTAATAAAATCAGAGAGAAGCTCACTTTACAATCTGAAGGGAGCCTGGCTTCACAAGGCTGCATAGTAAAGCCTGTAACTGCCACAATACAGGGCTCTGAAAACTGACAGATTCTGCATGAACAAACTTGAGCAGAAGGCAATCTCTCACATGCTAGGTTATTTTTTAAGTGTGCAAAGAGATGGGAAGAAGACACTAAATCACCTCTAGATATTGGTAGCTCCTCCTAGCACCAGGAGAGGCAAACAGCACAATTCTGAACAGCGGTCTAATTAACTCAAAAAGGAGCTATCGTGGCCAGTCCACTGTGGATCTGATGGAACACACAATTGCAGCCTAAAGTTCAACAGGGTGGGGGAGCAGGGTGGGAAAGGGTTACTATTGACTCCCAAGAACTAGTTCCCATAGGGAAGAGTAAGCCTGAACTTTTTTTAAAAGTGCTGACTCAGCCAGACAGTGGTGGCACATCCCAGAACTCAGGAAAAAGAGGCAGGCAGATCTCTGTGAGTTCGAAGCCAGCCTGGTCTACAGAGCAAGTTCCAGGATAGAGTACAAAGCTACACCGAGAAACCTTGTCTCGAAAATAAAAAAAAAAATGGAGCATTAACTCATGTTCTTCCAAACTAAAGAGGCCTGCTTCTTTGATATATTCCCATTGAGAGCCAAGCATGGCACTAGGGTGGCTGAGGCAGGAGAACTATTATCTTTAAGCAAGCAAAGCACAATCACATAAGTAGCCCTGTCTCTTAACACATAGACAATATATACAGAGAGAAATATATTTAATACACATATACTTTCTTTGTGTGTGCACATGTATAAGTGCGTTCATCTGTGTGAGTAAGCCTGCAACTAGGCATGTGCAGAGGCCAGAGGTCAATGCCAACTGTCATTCATCAGGAGCCATCCACCTTTTTTTTTTTGAGCTGAGGATCGAACCCAGGGCCTTGCGCTTACTTGGCAAGCGCTCTACCACTGAGCTAAATCCCCAGCCCCATCCACCTCTTTTTTAAGACAAGCTCTTTCACTGGCTTGCCAGTTAGGAGTTTGTGGCTGGTCAGCAGGCCTGAGGGATCTCCGCATCTCTGCCTCCCCAGCAGAGTTCTAGGCTCATGTCTCAGGTCCTCATGCTCTAGAGCCAAGGACTCCATTGCCTGAGCTACCTTTCTGGCCCTACTATTTTTTATGGTTTGGAAATCTCAAGTTCACGTGTTCCTCTTCCTTCTTTTTACTCAGAGGCTGGTCTTACCTGCATATACAATACCACAGGCTCCCCTGGGAAATGACATTGAGCAGGTCTGAACAAACATCACAGAACCTCTTACTATGGTATCCCTACACTGTTCTGCTTGCTTTTATTCTGACTGAAGACACTCAGAATTTTGGTGGGCTTCATTCTCATGTGCCTCGGGGTGCTCTGCCTGCTGGGGAGACCTGAGGTTCCTGGACTATTTGTCTATCTGCACTGACTTCAGGCACATTCTCTCTTTATTTCTGGGAGGGAATGCCCTTTTATCTTATTTCAAGAGCAGGCTTCACATTTGAGTTATTGATCCCAGCTAAGATTTGAGCTTTCCTGAGGAAAAGCCAAAAAGTGAAAGAAAGAGAAAAAACCACTCAGTTCAATCCAGCTGGGATGGATCTCACAGAAGAATCATCATTTCAAGGGGGTAAATCAGCCGGAGGCACAGAGTGGACAGAAGGACAGAGGGGACAGAGGGACAGAGGGGACAAGGGACAGAGGGACAGAGTGGACAGAAGGACAGAGGGGACAGAGGGACAGAGTGGACAGAAAGACAGAGGGACAGGACAGAGGGGACAGAGGGACAGAGTGGACAGAGAGACAGAGGGACAGAGGGGGACAGAACAACGTAGCAAAGAAAAAGGCCCTGAAGCCACAAGACTAGAGTTCTGTCCCTTGATCATTAGTCAGGACAGTTTTCTAAGGAGAGAGCTATACAGACTCATTCATGTTCTCTCTCTCTCTCTCTCTCTCTCTCTCTCTCTCTCTCTCTCTCTCTCTCTCTCTCCTCCCTCTCCCCCTCTCTCCTCTGTCCTGGGAGTTGAACCAGGGCCTCCCACATCTCATACAATGAGCTACAATCCCAGCCCCATTTACACATTTTTTTGGAGACACTGTCTCAACAAGTCCCCAGGGTAGTCTTGTACTCTGTAACCCAGGCTGGCTTCAAACTCACAGTCTCCCTGTCTCAACCCTCAAGGAGTTAGGATTATGAACCAGCATGGCAGGGTCCGGCAAGCTACAGTCTCTTAGGTGGTGTCACTTGCTAAAGAGATGCCCTCATGTGTCACAGAACAAAAGGAGAAGGAAAGGAAGAGAAGAAGAAGGAATCTGCGTGATGTACGAGAAGGGTGTCAGGATTCCTGATGACGTCAGTACACCAACTCCAGGACCTGAGACTAAACCTGCTTCCAGCACACCACTCATGCAACTCCACCTTGTGGTCCAGTTTCCTCATCTGTAAGAAGGGCCTGAAAAAGCAGTCACTTTACTGGGCATTGAAGATTAAGTCAGCTTAATCCTTAACATGCGAGGGACTCTAAAGTATGAGCACTTATGAACAGAAATCCTGCTTATATGCCATTTGTCCTAATTCACAAGTCCATTTAGAACCCACTGAATATATCAAATATGCCTTATTCTGCACATCCACAAAGCTCATCTGAAAATCAAAAACAAAAACAAAAAATGTTCTGAGCATCTCTAAGCATGTCCCAGTGAGTTCACAACCAGATATCATCATAAATGACTCTAGAAAGGAAGCTATTTCATGTTTCAACATGTTGAGAAAAAAAAATAATGACTTGGGGGCTGGAGAGATGGCTCAGAGGTTAAGAGCACTGGCTGATCTTCCAGAGGTCCTGAGTTCAATTCCCAGCACCTACATGATGACTCACAGCCATTTATAATGAGATCTGGTGCCTTCTTCTGGTGTACAGGCATATTATATACGTGGTAAATAAATAAATCTCTTTAAAAAATGACTTGAAGAATCATACTTGATCATGTTATTAACAGATGTGATTTTGATCATTAAGTCAGCCTGTGTAGTCTACAAGGTTTTAGACTCTCTTTAAAAATTTGTGGCACTATGCTGAACTCATGAACTCCTGAAAATATGCTCACCCACATAAGACCACACAAGCCAACATGCCAGTGTGGGTGGGGGAAGAGCACATAGACCCCATCCATATTGAAGAGCTCCGGCAGTGGATGGCTACCAAGGGAGAGGCTGGATTTCTTTCTGGGAAAAGTCCCTGATAGTTTGCCCATGCCCACATGGTCAGCTCCACACTCAACTCTATGTGAGCAACACTAGTGGGACTCAATAGGTATAATCAACAATAATTACAGCTAAAGAAGACATAAATTTGAAAGAGGCAATGGGGCAACATGGAAGGAGCTGGAGGCAGAAGAAGGGATGGGTATGATGAAAACACATTGCATTCAAGTATGAAATTCACATACAAAAATTTTAATTTAATCTAAAGAAACTGTAGCACTATCAAAGCCTCCATATCACAAACATATTGAAATACTAAGAAAGAGGGACACATAAACCCTTAGCACAGTGGGGAAAGATCTGGATCAGAGGCTGAAAAATATAAACACAATTTAGATTCATTTAGCAATCTTAGTATTAAAGATTGGAGCATCTTGTATGATTTAAACCATCCACTGCATGAGAGCAAAGAACAAATCATGAATGAGTATCTACGATGGGTTTTCAGCCTGGAATCCCCAGACTCTGATATCATTCTGAAGAACTTGTCAGTAAGAATAATTTTCTGACAGTAGATTATCAGTAATGAGCTTCAGAATCTACTTACGCTAGAGAGAAATATGGCAGCTGTGTGAAAATGAAAACTTATCATTGAAAATGACACAGCCTCAGACAGCGATGCGTGCAGAAGATGCACTATAAAAATAAAGGAAATGCCCAGGAACTTCCAAAGTGCAAGTTCACTTTACTGAGCAGATAGAAAAAGACTCGGGGTTAGGAAGTAGTACCAGAGTGATTGCTTGCCTAGCATGCTCAAAGCCATTGGTTCAATCTCCAGCACCATTAGAAAAAAAAATATACTTGGGGCTGAAGAGATGTCCCCGTCAGTAAAGTGCTTGCTCACTGTACAACCTTGAGGACCTGGGTTCAAATCCAAGCATCCACATAAGAGCCGAGTGTAGCGGTATATACCTGTAATTCTGGTGCTGGGGAGGCAGAGAGAGAAGGAAGATCCCTGAGACTTGCAGGCTAGCCAGTAAAGTAAAACCAGCAAACCCCCACTAGGTCAGCAAGACCTTTCCTCAAAAAATAAGGTGGAAGGCTGGTGTAAAAGTTCAGCGGGTGGAAAGCGCTTGAGGCAGAAGCCTGCTGACCTGAGTAGGAAAGTTGTCCTCTGACCCCACACGTGACCCACAAACTTCTGCCTGAATTATTATTAATAATCAATACAAGTAAGTAAGGTGGAGAGCATGGAAAAAGACACCTGAGATCAACCTCATGTACATGATTAAAGTGAAGACAAACTTGCTAATTTCATTAGACAGTGGACAACTCTCCCCCTCAGTTAATGGGCACCATTTTGTATTAATTCACTGTACCAAATATTACCGATTCATAGAGACTCTCTTGCCTTTATTTAATTTGCTGATCTATAAATCACGCAAGTCTATTTTCAGAAAAAGAAGTATACTTTTAAAATAAACCATCAAATAAATGTTTTTAGAGATGCATTTATAAAGTCATTAAATATTAAAATCCAATCAAACACAATCTGGGTTTTTTGTTTTGTTTTTTGTTTGTTTTTGTTTTGTTGGGGGTTTTTTTGGTTTTGGTTTTGGTTTTGTTTTTTGCTTTGTCTTATCCAGTTACATCACACAAATGCACATGACCTAAATTTCTTTCACACTGCATACTTTGAAAAGCCATGCTCGATACTTTGGAGGGTATGTCAGTGTTGTGTTATCCCCCAGCTCTTCTTTTCCATGAAAACTAACCTGGACACTGCTGAGGTGCAGCACTGTGGAATAGTACAGTCACTAAGTACGAGAACAACATGACAGTTGTCAGGTCAGCACTGATGTTCATAGACATTTACTAGCAGAAGGCACTGAGACTTAGAAGTGCTATGTCACCACGATGTAACCTAGCACACTCTGCTTGTATGGTCAGCATTAATACTGACCCCAAATCATCATAATTTGAAACCTGCTGTATCTGTAGACATATGACTTGACTAGACAGCAAACGCTAACAGCTGGTGGTAGATCAACTCTAGACATGCTTCCCACTGTTCCTGAGCATCTCGGGATCCATGAGCCACATTTTCAGAAAAACCAAACATGCAGAATCCTACCTGAATCAAGATCCCCATTCCCATTTGCTGGGCCAGTTTGCTTTTCCAATGGTGAGGATGAGTTTTGCATCTTGGAAACTGAGAAACGACTCTCCATGCTGATCAGTGTTGGGACCTCTTCTCTTAGTTCATCCTTCGGCAAGTTATCTAAGGACTACAAAAAACAGAAGATCAGAGGACTTCAGTCGGATTCAAAATATTAACTCATTTAGCTCTCCTAAGGTAACAGAACCCCAGCAGAGTGGCCACCAACTCACTGTAACATTTCAGAAGCAGGGTAGTGCAGTTGCCAACTGGAAATACCAGGAATTAGGCCGAAGGGCAGCACATCACATCTCCACACAGCGTCAACAGCAAAGGTCACAGCACATCAAAACTAGCTATTGTCTAGAGGTCATTAGCACCACTAACATGGACACATTTTCACCAACAAATACAATCTAAGTGCCAATCTACCAGGCTGACATCAGACAGCTAGAGAGCCATCTCTCCCTTGATGGTACAAACTCATCTCAGCCCCAGCACTCCACATGCATTCCTGACTCTGTAAGAAGTCATCCTGTCTCACAGTGAGTTGGGACTGAGAACAGTTATAGAACCCTTGACACATTGGCTTGCTTGTTTTCACAAGTTAGAAATGGATAAGAATTTCCCCATCATACAATAGCTCTGCCATTCCTCACTTACATTCTGTTATGTCTGGGAAGAGAAACAGGTAAAATTACAGACAGGTCCCATAGAATCCTACAACATAGTTCATTATGCCAGAGACCATGAGATACTGGGAGCAATGTTTAATAAGACCAGCATGCTCACTCAGCTCTGGTAGATAGCACAGTCATGGAGCCGTGTTTCTATGTGCAGCGTTAGCTGTCCTGGAACTCCCTCTGTAGACCAGACTGGCCTGGAACTCAAGAGATCCACCTGTTTCTGTCTCCTGGGTACTGAAATCGAAGGCTTGCACCCCCTCACCACACCTTCCACCTCCCCAACCCCCTGCTGCATTTTTAAATCTTTATTCATTTGGGGCTAAAGGATGTGACTCAGTTGGGAGATTGCTTGCCTAGTGTGCATGAAGCTCTAGGGTGGATCTCAATACCATACAAACCAAAAGTGATGCTGCACACCTGGAATCCCAGCACTCAGGACTTGTGGGGAAAAGGAGGAGGATCAGAAACTCAAGGTGGTCCTTGGCCTCATAGCAAGTTCAAGGCCAGCCTGGGACACATGTGTCCTCTCTAAATTTTTTTTTAATTTATATGTAATTTCATATATTATATTATACATATATAATTTGTATATTTCACGTGTAGATAAAAACTAAAGTAAGCTAAAGGCAAAACTAGAAAGAATATGGTGCATGTATGTCTAAAAATGGAATAATGTGTAGCTCACTTGTTAATAAGTGGTCCAAGAATATCACCTCCTTAAAACACATACACACACACACACACACACACACACACACACACACACACATACCACATGCATGTATACCTACCTCTAGGATTACTAAGTTTTCTTTCCTAGAAAACAGTTAAATCTCTGATCAACTGTAGGTTCATAAAAGAGTATGGCTCTGGGAAATGAAGGGGGAGTGGATCTGGAGGAGAGGGGAGCTGGGAGGAGCTGGGAGGAGTAGAGGGACGGGAAACTGTGGTCCAGATGTATTGTATAAAAGAATCTATTTTCAATAAAATATAATACAATAAAAACCATAATTGTTTTATATATATATATATATATATATATATATATATATATAGTGTGTGTGTGTGTGTGTGTGTGTGTGTGTGTATAAATGGAGTGTGAATTCTTTGTGCAATGGCAAGAAAGTGTGAAAACAGCTCCAGTCACCAGGAAGAGGCTGCAAAGTGCCAAGTACCCAGAACTAAACTTTCATTACATGCGTATTTATTTATCCACCTGTTGCATCAAAACACATCAAACACTGTTGGAAGGAGCCCAGGCTAGTTCTCAATTAAAGTACAAAGGACGAAAATGCTTGCTTCAGACTGGAAAGTGTAAGACCACCTGAAGTGGTTCGTTAAACAGTCGTCTGAGCATCTTGCTCGTGAATAAGCAAGTAGGGTGACAAGCAAAGGTATAAGACACCTCCAAACAACTGGATTATCTTTTTTCATTCAATATTCTCTAAGCACAGAGGCTTATGTTTTATGAAGCAAGCATAAGGATACATGACCAAGATGTTGATGATACAAAAAGAAAGAACAAAAATTAAATCAAAGGCTGAGGAGATGGCTCAGCTGCTAAAGCATCTGCTATGTAAGCCTGAGGACTGGAGTTCGGATCCCCAGAACCACCATAAAAGCTGGGTGGGAATGGCAGCCTGTCCATAATCCCAGCCATGGGAGTGAAGAAAGGGGAACCCAGAGTAAGCTGGCTGATAAAATAAGCCAGCTTGCAGACCTCCAGGCTTATCTGAGAGACCTTGACTCACTGAATAAGGTGAAGGACTGAGTGTGATTCCTGACAACCTTGGGCCTCGAGTTTCTTGAGTGAAATTTCCTCCTTCTGTTTTGTCTGTTTTTCTCGAGTATTTTGTCACAGCAATGGAAAGCTGACTGACTGAAAACAGGAAAGTGCAGTCAACGGTTACGGGGTAAAACTAAAGCCGTGGAGAAGGAATAAAGAAAACAAGCGTAATCAACAGAACACAGTGGAAATAATCCTAGCAAAAAACAATCTTTTCACAGCATGTAGCCACTGAGGCTAGAATAAATCACTACACAGGCAGCTCTCAGTCACTAATGTAGCCTATGGAAATAGTTCGGGGGGAAAACTATTAAATATAAGAATGGCACACTACTTCACAGAAATTTCTGTTTACCTTCCTTTTTTAAAGTCTATTTTACTTTAAATGGGATAGGAGGTCGAGTCTTACTAGTGACAAGTGATTAATCCATTAAGCTTAGCAAAATAAAGATGGAGTATTTTAGGCTGGAGATTAGCTTGCTGTTCCAGTGTTCCTTAGCATGTGGGAGGCCCAGGGTTCCTGACTCTCCAGAAAAACAAAAATAAAAGACACACACACAGGCACATGCACGCATGCACACATACATGCACATTCGAGCACAGGAACTCATGCACACACTCACTCACCCACAAAACGATGTTTGTTTAAGTTTTTGTTTGTTGTTTCTTTTTACACAGAATCCCATAGAGCCCAGATAGGCCTCAAGTTCTCTATGTAGCTAAGTCCGGCTTTGAACTCCTGATCTTCTGGCCTTCATGCACCAAAATCTAGGATTAGAGGCATGTTGGCCATCCCTGGCTAATAACAGGATATTTTAAAAACCAAATCCTTCCCCTAACAACAATACTCTCATCCCCAACCCACAAAAAGAGCTTTTAAAAAAAATAAGGAAGCATATTTCCTTTTCAGTGTGCATGTGGCTCTGTGTGTGTGTGTGTGTGTGTGTGTGAGTGAGAGAGAGAGAGAGAATATGTGCGTGTGTATGTGTGAGTGTGTGTGTATGCCTTCATCTTTAAATCTTCCACTAAGCTCCACTCCCATCATTTTCTACTCCTATTTTTAAATAAACTCTATAATTTCAAAACCAAAGTTCAAATTATCTATTTAAATGTGGTAGAATTATTTTTTCCAAAGACATATAAAGAAAGTTCAGCAAGCTGTGCTCTAAAGGGGAACTTCCTTTTCTTACAATAAGCTGAGGCATGACAATTGGCTCCTCTCACCTCCAAAGCAGAGGAACTAGGGAACCACAGCATGGGAACTTACTACAGAAGTCTCCTTGGCCTTGTGAAAAGAACCATTAACTTGAATATGGAGTAACTAAGCCATTATGGAGCTGTGGGACATCAATGAACCTCTCTGTGCCTCAAATCAGCTAAATAAGAGGCTTGATTACATGCAATCAAAGACCCTGTTCAATTCTAACAGGCTGAGGAGCTATGATGCCTCTTCAGTATTAATTGTGTATTTTCTCCATCTGACTATGATTTTATCGGAACCACATTTAATACAATGAACCTTCTCCCTCTCTTAGCCGGATTATTCCTTTTTCCTTTGTTTGGGGTGTACTTACAGAATACAACTAATTCTGCTGTGAGTTAAGCGGAGCTTGGTCAGGGAGAAAACGAGTTTAAAAGGACACTCATTGGATATTATTAGAAAACTCTAAAATCAGGATGGAATTATAGATTCTGAATATCGACACCATCCAAAGAAACTTTCTATACCTCCCCTGTGACATGGTACCCACCAGTAATATGTGGCTCCTGGCACACGAAACCTTGCTAGTATAACTAAGGATCTGGATTTCAATCTCAGAATCTGGGGTTTCGGAGAGGGAAGATTTGACACAGGGTCTCAGGTAGCTCAGGTTAGTCACAAACTGTCTATGTAGCGAAGAATGACACTCAAATTCATGAATCTACTTCCTCCACCATCCAAGTACTGAGATTATGGGTGTGTTCCACAGGGCTTCATTAAAGCAAATTGATGTTTAAATATCTGGAGTTGCAGAGATAGCTAAGATAATCAACTGCTTGCCTTACAAGCATGAAAATCTGCTAGTAAGTAATCCCCAGACCAGACAGTTGTTTCAAAGAAAAGCCAGGCACAGGACACTCACACAATCCCAGCACTGCAGAGGCTGAGACAAGCAGACTCCTGGGGCCTGCAGGCCTACTGTGTGAGTTCTGGGAGAGGGAGACCCTTTCTAAAGAAAAATAAATAAATAAATAAAAAATTTAAAAAAAAAACCAAGGGTGGGTATTTACAGGGTGGGGATGGGGATGAGCTCAGACAGGACTCACTCTGGAAGCTGAGAAGAAGCTCTTTAAACCCCTAGGAATTTTACAGGTTGAAAGCATTCTCTGAGAGACTTGCTGTCAGAAGGCTCATTAAGACCTGCTGTGGACAGACTTGGACACTTCCTGTTAACTAAACTTCAAGATCATATGGCATAGGAGGAGTTATCATGTTGACTTTAGGATGCTGGGTCCATTGTAGATGCACTTCTACAAAACAAAAAATCCGGAAAAAGAGCTGCCAGACAAAGAATCAAAAGCAAGATTTTAAATGAACATGCACACCTTGATCCTGGAAGAACACACACCAAGAGCAACAGCAACTAAGCAGCCTTGAGCATAGAGAACCAAAGCCCAACACCAAGGCAGAGAATACACTCCAGTTCAATGGCGCATCACACTCTGTATAATAAAAAAGCTCTCAACTAAATAAAGAAACAAAAAAACAGGGTGTGTACACACACACACACACACACACACACACACACACATACACACATACCTTAAACATTCACAGGAGTCCAATAGTTGCATACTAGACACCCCGGCACTGATAAGCCACATTTGAGACTGAGACACATCCTAAACCACCGCCAATTCTTGGCTCTCTTTTAAAAAGAAAAAAACTATTCATTTAATTTAATAATGTCAAGCTTGTTAAAAGAGAACTAGAGATTTCAAAGCCTAGGAAACTATAAACAATCCCATTTCCCTCTACTAGTAACATGTGACAAGCTTCCTCTAATACTAGACTGTCCGCAAGTGTGCTGGCTTTGATAGCACACAATGTCAAAGGAGAAGCAGTCTTAGAAACCAACCTATTTATGTTACACTAAAACTACAATTACTTCTCTTGTTTATTTGTAAATGTGAAAAAAAAAATCCCACCTAAAAAATATTGTCAGACACATAGCTTTTCTGAAAAGTGTGGGGAGGCATGAATGTACCTATTAATAAATCAGATATTGGTGGCTTCTCTGACACCTATCCAACAGGGGGAGGTGTTGATAAAGTGTGTGACTTCACAGTGATTCAACTCTGTATTCATTTGTATCTCACAAGACACCACAGAAGGGTAATCTGTAAGTCAGACATTGATGTAAATGTACCAAATGGATCATTCTAAATAGAACTCAAAGGGAACAATATTGGCAACAAAGAAAATCTCCAAGATGAGCTGAAGAATTAAACCTCACATCACTCCAAGCCTTTCTCTCCATGTGGGTATGTGTGCATGTGTGTGTACAAGGAAGTAGAAGTGAGTGTACATGGAAGCCAAATGCAAAAAGCAGGTGTCACAGGTGCTCACAGACTCAGTGAGTAAGCACCAGGGACCTGCCTGGCCCCACTTCCTCCCAGACAGGATTATAAGTACAGCTTACTTTTTCATGTGGGTGCTGGGGTCTTATTCAGGAGCTCATGCTCACACACAAGGCCTTCCTCAGTGAGCAACCATCCCAGCCCCACCAGCCTTTCTTTATGCCCTCTCATATGGCTGAAAAATGTTTCTTTGGGCACATGGCATGTCACATTTTCAGGTTTTCAACATTGTTTACAGTTTCTTTCCTGCATAATTGTGAATTCCTTGCCAGAAATCCAGGAAAATAAAATTAAATAAAAACAGTAAACGAAAATCACTTTTAACCCTAACACCTAGGAAAATCATTTACATGCATTTCTGTCTTCTCAAGATGGTTTCTTGGTGCACATTTTTGTGAGTTCATAAAAAATTCAGAATCTAACCCAATTTTCATCTAACATTACATAGAGAGCATTTTATCATGCTGTAACAATACTTTGAGAGCAGGAAAAATGGTTGTATAATGAATAGGGTAATGTTTTTATGCATATTATCAAGTAGAAAAAGTTTTTGCTGAAAAGACTATTCGCATTGCAAATGCTATCTCTGGTTTAAAAAGAATTACAGTGTGCATTGATGTGCTCATCCAGACACTTCAGTTCCACAAGAAAACAGAACAGGAATCGCCCATTGCCTGAGCTAACTCTGCAGAACATAAAGAAGCCAGCAAAACTGCAATTACAGCTCCTCTCCATAATAAAGAACATAGGGTCTGGGGAAATATGTGACTCTATCTACAAAGTGCCAACCAGGAAAACATGAGAACCTGAGTTCAGATCCCTAGTACATATGTTTCAAAAGAAAGAAAGAGAGAGGGGTGGGGAAGGGAGGGAGGGAAAGAGAGAGAAAGAAGGAGGGAAGGAGGGAGGAGAGAGAAAGAAAGAGAGGGAGGGAGGGAGGGAGGGAGGGAGGGAGGGAAGGAAGGAAGGAAGGAAGGAAGGAAGGAAGGAAGGAAGGAAGGAAGGAAGGAAGGAAGGAAGGAAGGAAGGCATGCAAGCTAGGTGGCCAGCCTTCGTAACCCAACACTTGATGAGGAGCTAAGGGAAGAGGCAGGTAGATCCCTGGAGCTCACTGCACAGACAGTCTAGCCCATCAGTGAGCTCTCTGTAGGTTCGTGAGACCTTGTCTTAAAACACAAAGTTGAGGGTAATGGAGGAAGACAATGTTGACCTGTGTCCTCCACATGAACATTCATGTGCACACACATATACATACATACACACATGTACAAAGTAAAAGGATAAATTAAGTATGGAAATAGTACTAATTTCTACTTGTGGCAGTGTCCACTAGTACCTTTGTCTGCTCCAGTCTACACTAGAACTTCCCTAACTGGATGTAGATGATGTCTAGAGATTTTTATCGCCCTTTTTCAGGATCTGCCGATGTCTTCTCTCTGTTTCTCCCTGTTGTTGTTGGGGCACACTCCTAGTAGCTCCCTAAGAAAGGACTGAGTGGAGAAATCGCCAGGTTTGTCTGGCTGAAGATGTGTTTAATGTGCTCTCATATTTTAACCTATAGTTTAGGTGGATAAGGATATCTTAAGTTGGTAGCTGGCAAGATAAAAGCAACTGCCACCAAGTCTAATCACTGGAGTTCAATCCCAGGGACCCAGACCTCTACAGATACACTATGGCACATTTGCGCGTGCACACACACACACACACACACACACACACACACACAAACACACACACACACACTTGCACAGACACAAAATGAATAAAAATGTAACGTAAAGAAATTTGAGTCTTCAATTAGAAAGACATCTATCCTCAAAAGGAGGGCATGCCTCCACCGCCTGCCAGCCTCCACCCTCAAGAGCTTTGATGTCATCTGAAATCCAGGTCTTTCGATGCTTAGAAATGTCACAACACTGTGTCTAGGCAATCTATTTGAGGGTTTGGGGTCACTCACTGACTTCTGTCGATTTCTTCGGCTCTGGGACACTGGATGGAATTATTGCTAATTTCCTCACCCTCATTTTCTCTTTCTCTCTACTATTCATTCATTCAAAGGCTGGCCCTCCGCCCTTTCTCCCTTTACTTTTTAAATTCATCCTTGCTCTCATAATCTACCATCAAGAGCGCTTCCTCGGCTTCTTCTCTGGCTCTTTCACTAACTTCCACATACTTCATTCTCCTAACTCTCATTTCATTTCTGCTTACCATGCAGTTACATATTTCCTTCCCCAACTCAGGGGGGCAAAAAGTAAAATAAAATGCAAGGATTTACACTAAAGTATTGTGAAGTCCTGCATGTCTGAATGGCAGCTTCGTCACTCCACACAAGGAATTCCACAATGAGCTCAGGACACCGACCTGAGACCTTTAGAAGATTCCAGTCAAAGAGGAAAATCTCAAAGGAATCTAAAGAAAGCACAAGCAAGTTTGGAGCCAAAATTTGATCTCTGAGAAATCCTAACTTTTTCCTAAGAAACCAAGTGCAAACAGCCGGGAGTCACGGGAGGCTAACAGCACTCCAGCAAATGGCTTTGAAGAGGAGAGGCGGTGTAAAGTGCCAAGCGCTACCACCATCCCTTTTATTTATAGTAACCTTGTCCCCCGGCTCATTCTGCTAATAATGCCTGACTAAGTGCACCGCTTCTGGCTTTCACTAGCCAACTCTCAGCCTTCCTAAGAGCAGACAAGCCCTGCCTCCTCCCTGTGTCAAGTGAGATGGCCTGATTGTTTGGGGCAGAAGGTCTGTGGGAGGATGCCATCTACCATCAGCACAGAGTCTGACTTACCTTGATTAGGACAGCAATTTACTCTCCATTTTTCAACCAGACTTCATTGGTTTTCGCTCTAAATAGATTGAAATCTGACACAAATTGCTGCTCCAGCATAAGAAATGCTAATTTCTTTGCAATCAGATGCCTACCCCAATACTAGGATATAAGATATGTTGGAAATAATAGGCATTCCAGGAGGAAATACCCAGCTGGAGGCAGCCACCACCTTCCAAAGCAACTTTTTGTTCCTAATGGGCCTCCTTACCTCGGTCCTCAAACAATGTCTGCTACAGAGACTATACAGTGAGCAGAGTCAGCTGCTCACACAGGGGCCTGGGCATAACAAGCCTCCTGGGCTAGAGAAATGACTCAGTTGATAAAGCACTTTCTGTGAATGCATAAGGACCTGAGTTCGAGTCCCAGCATCAACATAAAACAAAGCCAGATGAAGCAGTACATGCCTACACTCCCAGTACTGGGTGGCCAGCTAGTCTAGCAGAATCAGAATCTAGGTTCAGTCAAAAACGCTGTTTCAAAATATAGAGGGTGAGGAAAATGTCAAGTATCAACCTATACCTTCCACATGCACACATTCACACACACACACACACACACACACACACACACACACACACACACGAACACATATACATACATACCACAAGCAAAAATAATCAATTAAAAATTTTAAAGTAAGTGTCTGTGATGGTTAGCTTTATTTATGAACTTGATACAACCCAGAATCAATCACCTTGGAAGATAGGCTCAGTGAAGGATTGTCTACGTTGGGCAGGTCTATAGGCATGTCTACAGGGAAGTATCTTAACTAAATTAATTGATGTGGGAAGATTCAGCTCACTGTAGGCAGCACCATTTCCTAAGCAAGGGAGTCCCAAATGGTATATGAGTGGGGAAATTCACCTGAGCACATGCAAACAAAGCAGATTCATTTCTTTCTGCTCTTGACTGTGGACAACTGTGGCTAGCCATTTGAAATTCCTGCCTTGACTTCCCTTAAATGGTGGACTATAACCTGGTATTAAAATCTCAAATAAATCCCTTTCTCCCCTTGGCTGCTCTTTGTCAGGGAATTTTTATCATTGCAACAGGATGATTGAAAATATAACATTCTTCTATGAGAGGAAAGGTTTTCAATGTTCAGATTAGTGCACTTCCACTTTAAAGTACATTCATTTATCAACTAGTTAGTTACAAGTTATTTATTCACTATAAAGAAAGATAAGATTGTGAACTACCCAGTTAAATACCACACAAGTTGAGAATCCCTTATCTAAAATGCTCAGGACAAAACGTGTTTTGAATTTCAGATTTTTTTTTTCTCTCAGAATTTGGAGTATCCAAATGCATAATATGATATGATAGAGAGCCAAGTCTAGATATGAAGTTTATGTTTCCTACATAAACACCTTATATACACAACTTGAATTAGTTAATATCAGGGGATTTTGTTGTTGTTTAGAAACTGTCTGTGTATTCAGACAAGACTGGCCTAGAACTCACAATGTCATGCCTGTGTCTTCTAGTGCTTGGGTCACAGGCAGGTGCCTCCATACCCAGCTATTAGACAGGGTTGCTAACACTGTATACCTGAAATAGAACTTCATGGTGTTCTCTTTGCCATGTGCAGTGCCCCATCAGCTCTCCAAACGGTTTAAATTTCAGAGCACTTTGCTTTTCAGGTTTTTGGATTAGAAAATTCAACCTGAATACAAGAGGGTTTGGCATCATAGTACCAAATTAGGGTTTCCTGTACCAGGAATGTGCATCCAAGCCACAAAGGACTGAACTTGGTCCTAGAGTCCAGTAAAAGAAGTTAGAGGTGAGGGAAGGGGAGGGGAAGGGAGAGGAGGGGAGGGGAGGGGAGGGGAAGGGAGAGGAGGGGAGGGGAGGGGAGGGGAGGGGAAGGGAGAGGAGGGGAAGGGAGGGGAGGGGAAGGAGGGAGGGAGGGGAAGGGAGGGGGAAGGGAGGGAGGGAGGGAGGGGAGGGGAGAAGGAGGGAGAGGGAGGGAAGGAGGGGAGGGGAGAAGAGGGGAGGGGAAGGGAGGGGAGGGGAAGGGAGGGGAGGGGAAGGGAGGGGAGGGGAAGGGAGGGGAAGGGAAGAGAAAGGAGGGGAGGCCAACTGCTTTCCATTGTGCTCTTGCTGCCAGGAGCCCTTTCTCTATCTCTCAATAAGCTTGCTTAAAGCTGTGCTTTTTTCTTTCTTTCTTTCTTTCTTTTTTCTGAGACAGTGTCTTAATAGATAAACCAGGCTGGCTCAAACTCACAGATATCCATCTATCTCCACCTCCTGAGTCTTGGGATTAAAGATGTGTACCACCAAGCCTGGCCCAAGAAGAAACTTAAGTTTTAAAATCTGCACAGACATGGTCTTCTTGGTTCTGACACAATGAACAAACCCCAAATTATAAGATTTCTCATGTTCTGCTACTGTTAAAAAGAATAAATTACAGCATCA
Organism: Onychomys torridus; assembly: GCF_903995425.1. Taxonomy (NCBI): domain Eukaryota; kingdom Metazoa; phylum Chordata; class Mammalia; order Rodentia; family Cricetidae; genus Onychomys; species Onychomys torridus. The sequence continues at coordinate 64,940,571 of NC_050447.1, forward strand.
TCCCAAGTGGTCACAAAGTGAGCGAACAAACTACTACACACTGTGCATCTACGTGTAGGTCAATTATGGTAAGCTAAACAGTGGCGACTCAATCACGAAAACTCAGAAAGTGGAGAAACTTTCTCTGAGCTGGACTTCAAAGACACTGTCTAATAACCAGAGTCCAGTGTTTTGGATGCTGTTTATGAATTGAGAACATCAAGCCAAACAGATGTTCAGCAGCACTGCATGACAGATGACTTCAACCAAGCTAATAATGCATAAGGAACCATTTCCTGGCCAATGAAGTGCCTGCCAGGCAAGGATGAGGACATAAGTTCAGAACCCCAGCACATACATAACAAGCCGAGTGGGCCAGCACTGGGCTGCAGTCCCAGCACTATGGCGGTGGGAAGAGGCAGATGCCTGGAGCTTGGTGGCCAGTCGGTCTAAGCGAATCAATCAATCAATCAATCAATCAATCATTATGTTCCAGGTTCAGTGAGACACCCTGTCTCAAAAAATAAGGTGGAGAGCAATTGAGGAAAACAGCCCAAGTCAACCACTAGCCTCCGCCTGTATTTGCACAGACATGGACACGTGTGCACCTATCCACACAAACATACACATATATCGCACACAACACACAGAGACCACATCAACACATATACCAAAGCATCGATTCATACTGGCAACCAGAACATTAAAACTAAGAACCAACCTTGGGGGCAGCCTCTTGAAAACTATGGCCAGAAAGTAGGCCTACAGAGCTCTACCATCTGGCTGGGAATTCACACAAGTCTAGGGACGTTTGTGTGTTTAAGACACGAATTTGCATATACATCGAAGTTTAACAAATTATATCATTTAAATGCATGGGGACCTCACTAAGTAAACTGAAGATTTTTGCAGAGCAAATAAAAATACCCTAATTTACTTAGGAAATAATTTAGAAAATGTAAAGGAATGTTCAGAAGACAAACTGTCAGTCTTGTTACTCCGCAACAGGAAATTGTCACCTACTACTGTCATACCCAAAAGCCACATGATTGAGCCGCACAAGGAAAGCAATTTATCTGAAGGTTCTGAGTCAGACCACATTCGTAGCTGTACTTTGCCATGTGCAGCCCATAGGCTGTAGTTCGGACCAGCCTGATAAAGTGTATAGTAATACAACTTACCAACATGAGATGGACTTTTAAACCCTTCCAAGAACTGTGCTCTGAGCTGCAAAACAGAGCTATTCTGGAAGCCTTCTCAAATCTCCCTTCTGACTCCAACTCATAGGAGTCTCCTTGCCTGCTTCCCTTCCTTACAGATATAGTAAAAGGGAATGTACTGGAGTAAAAGAGGGCCTCAGTCTTCCCAGCTAGGAAACAGAGAACCTCTCACTAGCCTGGAGATGGAGCTTAGATTCTGGAGACACACACCACAAAAGACAAAGAAGCAGAGATTTAGAGTTCTGCAAGAAAATTTCCATGGAGCTGCTTATGATATTTGAAGGCAGGGCTGGGGAGATATCTACCAGTAAAGTGCCTGCAAGGCAAACATGAGGGGCTGGGTACCCTGAATCCACATGCGTTAGTCCAGCATGGTGGCACACTTTAGTAATCTCAGAACTAAGGAGGTAGAGACAGTAGGGCCCTGGAGCTGGGTGGTTAGCCCGCTTCGTGTAGTCCATGAGTTCCAGAGCAATGAGAGAGACTGTCTTAAAAACAAGATCTGAGTACCTAAGGAATGACCTCTGGCCTACACACACACACACACACACTCACACACACACTCATCTCACTATAACAAAGAAATGTGAGCAATTGGTACGCTGGCTCCCAACTTTCCATCATACAGCATACAGGCTACAGCAACAAGACTCCAAGGGTTCGAGACCAGCCTGTGCCACAGAATGAGAGCCGGTCTCCATAAAACAACACAAAACACAGACAAAAGAAGAAGGCAACACACTAGGAGGAGTGGCTGCCAAACAGCGCATGATTAACTCAGCGGCTGTCACATGAAGAACAATTTTTGAACAATCAGATTGATCCACAATCCATTCACAGGCTCATCTGGGATCCTTAGATCAGGATGTCCCCTAGCAAAGTGACCTGTTGCTGATTTCAATTAGAATTCATTGGAGGCTTTGTGGGAATGTGCACCTGAAATTCAAGACTCCAGAGACACAATTCAGTTCATGGATTAGTTTTGATCAAATGTGGGGGGAAGAAAACCAAATGACTACAGTTACCAGGGAGCAGAAAAGGCACAGTTTGACACCTCTTTTTCTCAAGAAATAAAACTGCAGGGAAAAACAAACTCCCAGAATAAAAATTTGCCCGTCTTAAGTAAAGGGAGGTCGCCTGTGCACCTGAGCAACACAGAGAGCGCACTGATAACCATGACCACACTCTGCCTTTCTGATGATTCACCAGACTCTGTGAGAGCCTCTCCTTCCCCTCCCCCAGCAAGACCACTGGGTGTGTGTTGAACAAATATAGGACACTAAAGAAAAGATTGGGCCAAAACCAAAGAGGGAGGGAGGGAGTGAGCTAGTAAGTTAAATAATAGCTTCATGCATCTTCCTCCAATCACTACACTGACATTTACTCTGTTTTACAAATGTTATAACAATTTACCAATTACTTTACAAATGCTCTACCAATTTCTATTTTAAACTACTTTATGGTTTTTGTTTGTTTGTCCTTTGTTTTTCGTGGGTTTTTTTTCCAGAAAATTTTTTAAAAAATCACAATGGCTGTTTTTCTTTAGTCAGTGCGGAAAACATCCATCTAATCATATAAGAAAAGCCTATTGATAATAGTGTGGTTTGGATATAAACTGCCCTCCCTGGTGGCTCATATAGTCAAGGGCTCAGTTCTCAGCTGGTGGGGCTATCTGGAGACTCTGGAAACAGGAGGAGAAATGAGGTCACAGGGTCTTGGGAGCTGTCTCTTGTGTCCTCATACCCCTACACACAGCCTCTGCACCATGCTCCCTCCACCATGACGCTTTGTCTGACCACGGGCCCCAAAACAAGAGTCAAGGGTTATAGATAGAAAACTCTGCAACAGTGAGCTGAAATACACTTTTCTTTTTTTTCCTTCCTTACATCAGCTACTTGTCACAGCAATGGAATGTCGATTTAACACAGGGTTCACACCTTGCCTAACAGAAAACTATCAACGTGTAGTGTCATATTACCACTTTTAACTCTGCTTTTGGACAACAATTCAGAGCGAGGGCAGCATCTTTTAAGAAAAAAAAAAGTTGAACTGACAATATGAATATGCAAGATTCCCTGTTACATTCAAAGTTGTATCCAGGGTGTCTATTTACACCACACAATCCTACGTATTAAATATCTTTACACTGATTTAAACGCAGTTAGCATTTACTTAGTAAGAAGTTATTTTTAAGAACTGCCTAGGGGCTGAAAAGATGGTTCCTCAACTAAGAGAGTGCTTGATGCTCCTGTAGAGGACTGGGCTTCTATTCCCAGCCACCACGTGGTGACTAACAACTAGCTGGAGCTCAGTTCCAGAGGATCCAACCCCTTCTTCTGGCCTCCACGGACTGCATGCACATGATGCATGGATATCCGTGTAGGTAAATACCCATACACATAAAATAAAAATAAATCATAAAAAGCAACAAAAGGAAAAGAACTGCCTCAATCTTACAAAGGATGGACTGCCCAGCAGCCAAATCCAAAGACTGGAGATAGAAAGTTTTAAGTCTCCCAGTGGACAGTGAACACTTTCATGGGCTACCAGTATGCCTTTGTCATCAAGACACACTACAGCCATTAGCCAAGGCACACTAAACAACCCCCACCAAGTGTGGGTTACAGGTGTACACAGTGCTTTCTGGAAAGGCCCCTTTTAGATCTAGGGATAGGTAGAAGCAAATCAAATCAGGCATTTCTTCATGACTTGCATTCAAAGAAAGCTCACAAAACCCAGTATGTGCATTACTTTCCAGAGCAGAAATGAAGACAAGGCCTCATGTGGCCCTTGCATCACTGAACAATACAGCACTCACTTCTGCACAGTGACCACAACTCACCAGCTGCTCTCAGACCTTATGTCACACAACTGTCACCTGAGGCCAGTCATGTTTTACGACACTTTGGGGACGTGAAGCTCAAGCATGCTAGTGTAGACAGACAGCATCATAGTCTTTGTCTCTGTTTCTGGTCCCTCGTGGTAACAGGGACATCACTGAGTGAAACTCCAGTCCAATGCCCTTTTGTAGACAAGGAGGCTCAGACTTGGTATGATAACAACACTCATCCCAGGTCACACAGCTCAACAGAGCCATCTCTGAAACTAAAGGCCTTGCCTCCTAAATTTCCCCTCTCTTCCTATCAACACTTTGCCTTCTATAAAAACTAGGCAGCCATTCCTGGGCTATCAAACTTAATGCACAGGATGACCTTCTGGCTTGCTGCAGCAAGTAGAATTTCCCTGTTTTCTTTCAATTGTGGATGAGAGACAGCAAGCTGCTATTGAAGCAATGTGGATATGAATTGGGAATGAGGCATAAAAATGTATTTTGAATCACAAACCTCAATATCATTTTGGTACAAAAGACTTATGAGCTTCTACTTCCTGACAAGATAAATTTCTTTTCGAGACCTGCACTGTTACATAGACACAAAAGTTCCAAATCCTGAACTACAAAAAGAGAAAGTGTTATACAGACTGTCTATACCAAACTGGAGGGCATTTAAATCCCACAGTAGAGCTTTGGGGTTTTGCTGTATGGACTTACGTTCAAGAGCATTTTAAGTAAACCAAATCTCATGTTCAGCTCAGAGCAATGTTTCTAACAAGTCCTGTTTCTTCCCACAGTTCTTTAGGGGCATTACTGGCAATGAGGACCAAAAAAAAAAGTTAAATGTCACCTCAGCTAGAGTGGGTAGAAAAAAGATTTGCTGAACACACACAGCAAAGCTTTTAATAAAAAGAAAAGGGGTGTTGTTTTGTTTTGTGGTTTTGTTTCAGGAATCATGGAACTAGTTATTTACATATACAAAGGGCCATCATTTTAAATGTAGTCTGTAATATCTTCATGGTCTCTGTACCCTAACTGGAAATGGGAAACACTCAATTTGCCGCAGAAGCAGATCTAGGCTAGTGTTTAGAGAGCAATGGGTGGTTGGTGCTGTTTTTCCTAAAATGAAGATGGCCCTGATGCCCATCCCTACTCACTGTGTCTGACACTATCCTAGGAATGTTATCTTGCTAGCAGCAGAACTTTGCTATGGCACAAATGACTTAGTGGGGTATGCACACATTTTTCCTGCCCTTTGAAGGTCCCAGGAAAGAGCACAGACAAAGATCTAAAAGGCATTTCTTGATGGTTGGGAGGGTCCCAGGGAGTGCAAATTCAGTGCTCAACAATTCCAAATACACCCCATTCCAATTACCAAACAACTCAACTACCATCTCCCCAGAAAGGAAGGTAGCCCTTTCCTCAGACCTGAGGGAGCCTGAATCCATTCATTTGGTGTAGTTAAGCCAGATCCTTGGACTATGGTACAGGATGGAGAGGGGAGAGTAGGCGGCACTGACAATGATTTACAAGGGTAGTGAGCCCTGGTCCAAAGTAGCTTCCTTCCCACCGGGGGCTAAGTCCTTCCCTTCCCAGTCAGCATCTGTAGACTGGGTGTCCCAAACCCGTGGTAGCCAGGCAGAAGGGGCAAACTAGAGCTAACTGGACTGGATAAGGAGTCCTGGAACTGAGCCACAGGTGCACGAACGTCCCTAGCCTTTCCCGGGATCCCACCTAAATCCTCCAATCTTCAATATCCCTAAAATTCCAAAAGTAAAACTAAAAAGTTTGGGAACTGTCTCAGGAACCATGTTTCCTGGCATTGTCTGGGGTACTCCTGGATGCAGGACTGACATCAAGAAGGAGCACCCGCTGCCGCCTCTCCTCACAGGGCCCTGGGGATCTCCCTAGGATTTTTATGCGCAAAGGTCCCTACGCGTCAGCCTAGGATTTTTATGCCCCAAGTCCCCGCTGTGCAGCACTGGTGGCTTACACCACCTCAGTCTCCCCCCCCCCCCTCCCCGCGTGCGCGCGCACGCGCCCACTTCCCGCCGCTCCCGGTGAGAAAGGAACACTTGGGCCCTGCGACAATCCCGTGGAGTATTCTTTGGAATTAACTGGATACTCACTTCCATGGCCGGACCGGGTGCAAAATTGTGGGTTTCGAAGCCTTAGGATGAGCTGTGCCCTCAGCAGGAAGAAGAGGGTAGGGAACCCTGGTTGAGATTGCAGTTTGCAAACACAGAACCATTTTGTGCTTATCCTCACCTCAACTGAGCCCACGGATGCCCCCACCCCCACCCACACCCGAGGACGCGCAGGCTGGGAGTGCTGGGGACGCGCCGCGCGCTCTACTTGGGAAGATGAAATGCTTCCTGTCCCGCGCCTGTCAACAATCGCTCAAGTGGGAAGAAATAATCTGCGGGAGTCTCTAATGCCCATCTCCCACCCACCTGACACCCTGGAGCGGACTAGCCACCGCTTCCCCCGCATCCCCACCACCAACTGAGAAGAGTCTGAGACCCAATAAAATCACCCTCTGGGTCCCTGCAACTGCCAGGTGACCACGTTGTTGCAGTAACTACAGACCTGGCCAGTTCTGTTTTTAATCCAATCCTTTTAAAATGCCTCCTCGATCTTGGCCTTGCGCTTTCACCTTCGTTGGCGGAAGAATGTCCTCCCAGACCAACCCTCACCAGAGATCGCGAGCTACTGGCACGTGGCTCACGCCCACTCGCCTCCCAGGGTCTTTTCTGCTGGACCCGCGGCGCACACCCTACTCCTTTGCTGCGCCATGGACACGGGCGACCCCTGTCGGGGACCCCTGTTCCAAGCTAGGCTACTACAATCATGCATTGTGAGTGGCTTTTTTCCAGGTCTAGGTTTACTGGATTTCCTAAGAACCCAGAGTCGCTCCAATCTTTATCTCCAAACTCCACTTCTAGACCTTCCCAGACGCATCCAGACCCCGATGCAGACCTTTCCCCAGCACTCGAATTTCCATTCACACCCCAAGACTTCAGCCTAGCCCAGAGCGCCTACCCATGAACGACTTCCCTCCCGCAGCAGTCCGGTGGGTTGCTAAACTGAGCAAGAGACGATTTTTTCCTAAAATTCACTCCCCATCCCTCACCTTCCCTAGAACGAGAAAACCGAAAGTGACCTGGCAACTCTTCAGGTTGACCTTGTATGCCTTTTGCTGGGAGGTCCGTGCTTCCTTATCCTCTGTGAGCCTCGCCCGGGGTCTCCAACCTCTCACCTTTGCCGGGAGTTCAGGAAAGCCAGAGTCTACCACTAAATTCGGCGTAAACCTCATCTCCTCGGACACAAAATCCCATTGACTGCATGCCGCCTTCCCTATTGCACCGAGTACCCTGGACAGTTAGTCTTTTTAATAAGCACCTCCTCGTTCCGCCTAGTCCACGCAGGATCCAACAACACAGAGGGAAAAAGAAAACACGACCCCTAAAGGAGCGAAATTAATCATTCCCTCTGCCCTCGTGGATTTTGCACCTCGTCTCAGCAGTTTGTCACGTCTGAACGTGGCAGAGTCTGGTTCCGAGACTCACCACACACACACACGCGCACGCACGCACACACACGCACGCACACACACACATACACTGACGTGGGGGAGGGGGGAGTCTCTTTAACACACACCCTAGCGACTGCACATACCGGCTTGTACACGGTTCCACAGGACACACACACACACACACACACACACACACACACACACACACGAGGCAGTTGCGCTTGGATGCCCTCATCCCGGCCCCAGGAACCTCTCCACCCTGGACCCTCTAGCTCTGGACTAGATATAAATGAACCACGGAAAAAATACTGGAATAGCTCGCTCCCCCTCTTTTTTCCTACTTAATTCGCTAAAGAAGCTCCTGGAGTAACCAAAAGGAGTCGAAACTAAGGCGTGGCCACTTCAGTTGGGTTTTTTCCCACCTCAAAACCTTTATTTTCAGTTTTTAAAAGCCACCTTAGCCCGCCATATTGGAACTGGTACGGTGTCTAAAGACTCCTTCCCCGCTGCTGTAGCGCTTCCAAGAAAACACAAGTATGGATTGGGCTGGGGACGTGTGTCCGGCCACTTCGAATCAACCACTTCCCACACCCAATGTTCTCCCTTTACCAACCTAATCCCCTTCAACCGCTCCAGGTCAGAAATCAAAACATTCATCTAGCAGTTCCTACCGTTGCTTTTTTTTTTTTTTTTTTTTTTTTAAAGAGGATTTCAGCAAGACACACACGCACATAAAAATAAATAAATAAACTCCAGAGCTCGATCAGGTTACTAATTCTGAAAAGAGACAGGATGAGTGTACACAAGAAAGCCCCAAGTGACGAGATGTTACTTTAAAGGGTGACAAAAAATGAACAAAAAGATCGCCCTTGCTAGAGCTCGCTCCGAAACTACTATTGACAATTTCAGTTCCGCTGCACAAGGCAAATGTTTCCAATCGGGCGATTCCAAATGTCTGCGCGATTTTGGAAACAGCCCCCACCCTACCCCTTCTGATCTCCAATTCCACCACCACCACCACCTTCCTCTCCCCAGTCCCCCAAACCTCCAAATACACACCAAAAGAGGGAGACCCCAGGGCCGAGGAGACGCGGGAACGCGGGGTAGGTGGCAGAGGCGGCTGCGTCGCTAAAACGAGTGCACAAGCAAGGAAGGTGGGCGGCGGGAGAGAACGAGCTGCACCCGGAGGAGGACGAGGTCACTTTGCAACTCCGGACCGACTCCCGCAAGGCCTGGCTTTTCAGAGCGCGGAGCCAGAGGGAAGGGGGTGGGGAAAGAAAAAAAAAAAATGACAACCCAGAGCGCAGAGAGGAGTTAGAGGCTTCGCTCAAGTGCTGCTCATTTCCTCTCCAGCCCCTGCTCTTCGGTTTTTCTCCTCCTTCCTCCCCAACCCCCCGCCTCCCCCACCTCCACCCCTAGCTTGGTTCGGGCTTCCTTTTTCTTTCTTTCTTTCTCCTCCTTCTTCTTCTTCTTCTTCTTTTTTTTTTTTTTCTCCAACTAAACTGGAAAAAAAGACGCCTTTCGGCGCACTCAACCTGCGGGCCAGAGATCGGCTCGCGGGCCGGATTAGGCGAGGGAACAGTGGCTGGAAAGGCGTCTTACCTATGAAGTTTGTCCTGCTCGGGATAGTGGAGCCTGGCCCCCGGGTGCGAAGGGAGTGGGCGCTGGTCGTGCTCACCCGCCCTCTTAGCTCACTCGCTCTCCACCCGCCGCCTCCCTAGCGCGCCCGCTCGGGTCCTCCAGCTCCCACTACAGCCTCATTCCAATATGGCATCCTCTCTATGCGCATGCCCGGCACTCTTTTTTAAGATTTCTCTTTCTCTCTGTACAGCGAACTCCTTCAACGACCTTTTCCAGCGCTTGCAAAATGTCTCGAGCCAATTAGCCTGCTGTTCGTGGTAGACTCCTTCCGCCCACAACGCGAAATCCTCCCATCCCCACGCTCTAGCATACAGACACCTCCCCAGGCAGGCACCGTCCACGCCACGCGGCCCCCCTGGGGCCGCTCCCTTCCCTCCTTTCCTTCAAACTCCCTCCATAAGTGATGGGTAGAAAGTTCACACCACAAGCGTACCGAACACCCATTTGCACCGACAACTGGACTAACTCCTCAATTCCTCCGCGGCTGTATGCTTTCTGGGTTTGTAATCCCCTGGTCGACCCAGTACACAAACTTATGCTATATCTGCCTAAGAGCTTCCTAAGTGGGGAGGATGGGGACCCCAAAACAAAATCGATTGTCCCGCCTGGTCCGCCCCGCCCTGGTCTTTAATTGTGCTTTTTACTAAGATTCTCAAGTCTCCTTCCCTTGGGGGAGGGCAGAGGGATCTAGGAGAGGTTTTTCCATGGACTCTCACCACGCCTTGAGAAGCTGGAAATTAAGTTTGGACTGTCGAGGAGATCTACCAGCTGTGATCTAGTGGGATGCATGTGACAAAGCTCGCCAGGCTTCTCTTGGCCAGGGTGGGTTCCCACAGGGTGGGGATAAGAATCCCTGGGCCAGATAGAGAAAAACGAAGAGTGCGGAAGAAGATCAACGCAGCCTGGGTTGCGGGGTCAGCCCGCGCTTTGTCACAGACGTGGTGGGAGGACTGAAGAGCTTCCCCGGCCTTAGGCGCAATGGCTGGACAGAACACAAACGAAATGTTCCCAATGCGGAAAAGCTGGCGACGCTCAGGTAGACAAGATCCGCGGCTTATGAAGCTAGGAAGCGGTGGGGAAGTGCGAATGTAGAGCCGGTTACATCGACTAAGAGACAACAGACACACTTGCTCAAGGTCTTCGCCTTTGAAACCCTGGATAAAAGTCGTCCCCCCTCCCCGCCCCGGTCTCCTATTGCCCATCTCTCCCGGGCACCACTCGCTGAAAAACGACCACATTCTGGGATTTTTGTCACCCTCCCCGATCCTAACACCCCAGCGATATATATATATATCCTCACGTGTGGTTCCCTAAGGAGTGGTGAGAGCTAGGGATTTCCAATGGAGTGAAGGGGCCAGGGGCTAACCTTGAGCAGAAGAAATCACCAACTATGAGGCTTTAGCTCATCTGGAAGAATCTGGAAAGGATGTACCCAGAAATGGCTCTTGCCACAGCACAGATAGACCTCCTTCCGCAAAAAACAAACTGTGGCCGAAGGTTAGAGATTCAGGGAGGGCGGTGGAAGTTAGGAGAGACTGAGCACTGCTAGTCTGGGAAGATCCTATTTCCTTAACTTTTTTGAAGAACTCGTTAAACGCCTCATTTGCCTTTACACCTCCTTTTAGTACGTGAGCCACTTAAGACCCAAAATCTTCCAATCACTCGATTATCAGTACTTTCTGAGGTGCACACTTGAATCCCCAGCCCGAGTATGTCACTCAGGAAAACCAAACCGTAGTTCTGAGCTCATGCCCCTTAAAGTCAGTGACGGCAGAGTCCTCAAAACAACAGTATCAGACCCCTGAACATTTCTCATCGCACCCGCACCCGCAACTGTCCCCCCCCCCCCTTTCAGCACCCGGAGGTGGTGCTAGGTGATGGATCCATTGTGAATCCGAGGATTCCAATGCTAGCTCTGGGTCTCAAAACTCTCAAGTCACCTATTTTCTCTCATTCAACACACAGTAGAGCCTTCATAGAGGGGTGGAAACAAGATTCAGAGCCATCTTTGGAGATTTAAAGTGCACAAATCCCAACCTGCGCTTCTGTCCTGACGACAGTGTTCACGGTCTTGTCCATCACCCCAAAGAGCAAAGCGCTCTTGAACCAGAATGGCCGGGAGCTCACACTGGGTCCTCCCAACTCCCCAAAGCAGCAGAGTGTGGCTGCGCTAGGCGCCCTAGGCAGCAGGACTCTTTTGTGCGTCCCAGACCGCCCACCTAGCTCCTGGATCGCCACAGGACTTCCGGGCAGCTCTTGTTTGGAAGGAAATCGAATTTTACCAGTCCATGAGCCAAGAAACTTGAGTTGTAACCCACCGGTACGCAGTTTCGGGTCTGTTTACTGGTTTTAAGTCATGATTCCCCATAGAACGTTATTCCATCAAAATTTGAAAACACACATCTGATTTTCTTACCCGATTCTCCAAGGCAGTTGAGCAATCTCTTTAGATGGTTGATATTCAGACCCACGTTATGTAATTTTACCCATGGATCTAGAATAAATGGCTCGGAGTTCCGTTTATTTATTTACTTTCTTATCTACCTGTCGTAATTAAGAAATAAAAACATTGCGCTACCACAGCACATAATGGCTGCATTGTTTACACAAAGAACTTCAATGATATGTACAGGAAACTGTCTCAAAGTTCAGTTTCCTTTACTTTTGATTCATTCTTTGCTTGTGACTTTTCTTAATGTCCCTTGCCTTTTCTTTCTCTCTCTCTCTTTTTTAAACCACCTCCTACTATTCCCTTTTATCCAAGGACACCATGGAGACAAATGAAAAGTGGTTAACAGATTCCCTCAGGCAATTAAAGCTACCCCTTCATCCCACTCCCATACCTTCCAATTTCTATTTTTATTTCACCACCAGACCCTTTAGGGAAGTGGGACTCCAAGTGTGGGATCCACCCCAAATCAATAAAACAGTAACCTTTGCCAAGAATAAAGTAGGGAGAAGAGAGACTCTTTTTTTCAAAGTAAAGTCAAATTGTACTCCAACTCAGAGAAAGTCATGTAAGTCTCATGATTAATACAAGATTTGTCTCTGCATTATTAACACTGAAAATCTCCTCTCAATAAGTCTTTGATAGCACCGACTATAGATACTATTGCACTCCTAAATTCTGGCTAAGCCATGGATTTCATCACTAGGTTAAAATACTTAAATTAGTTTTTGGGTTTTGTTTTTGTTTTTGTTTTTGTTTTGCCAGAGCTGAGGACTGAACCCAGGACCTTGGCAAGCGCTCTAGCACTAAGGTAAATCCCCAACCTTAAATTAGTTTTGTTAACTGTAAAATGTGTATCTACTCTTCCATTTCTTTGATGACATTGAGAAAAATTTAGGAGTTCAGAGAAGAAAAGTTTCTCCTTCATATTCTGTTCTTTCCTTACAATTGCATCATGAGAACTTGCAGAGTGTGTGTTTATATTTTTAGTAAAGGAATACAGTGGTTTAAATCCTGATGCATTCTTAAAATAAATAATAAATAAGTAAGTAAATAATTGTTGCTTCTTTGCTTAGCCACATCCATTGTTTACATCATCACTTCTTTCAAAGGAGAAAAGGAAATAGCCTTTCCAGAAACTCTTTGTATGTGAATATCCTTTAAAAGATACAGGACATAGAAGCTTACACGAAGGCAGGAGAGCTAACAGCCAAAACCAATATTTGAACAATGTGTGCAATCTTCTCTTTCTAGAACCTTTACCCCAAAACGTCTTTTCTCTCAGACCACATAAGAGAACATTTTCCATTCCCTCCTAAGTCACCAAGTCTAAACTCTCTCTCTTTTTTTTCCACCTTCTTTCTTTATCCCTTACCAGCATTAAAGTACTTGGTCAAAATACCAAGAATCGAATGACCTTGGTCCCTGCTTTATCATTAATTATCTGTGTGACCTCTGGGAATCCAGTGACCTCCCTTTCTGCTGCATTCTTTCCCAGTGAGTAAACTAAAGGCATGAGGTTAGGTGTTCCATAAAGCCCTTTAGGATTCCAAAGATTATCTAGTGATTTGCTTTACCCCAAAGCCACAAATTGCTTTCTGTAATATCCTAACACTATCTCTACCAATTCCATATAGTGCAAAGCGTAAACTCTGGGGGTCACAAAGAGGAAAGAAAAATCAAGAAGACCAATCTGTCGGGTCCTCCTCACTTGATGATCCTGGGAAGATATTCTTTGGCTCGTAATTCTTCCTTCCTGGGCTTCAGTTCCATTATTACTGTTACTGTGTGGGTCTTGCCTTGCCTCCAGCAATGTTCAGGACTGAGGTGCACGTGATGTCAGTCATGAATGTGATTTCAAAAGGCACCTGGAGAAAGAAGGCATACTCACATGGCTAAAGAGCTATTAATGTGTACATCTTAGGGTGTCCACAAAAATATAATCACCTCTCATGTATTTCTAGAAAATTCAGAGACTCATTATTGCTGTGGCTACTTGCATAATTTCAAGACATTTTGGGTTCCTTCAGCAAGAATAAAAAAAAAAAATAAGAACATACATAAAATATTTCAAAAGTGCATTGCACCTAGATGCTCATGGGGCATTTTTTTGAAAGAGCTAACACCTTGCTTGTAGAGTGCCAGTTTAGACTAACGGCTTCTTTCTCCCCTGAGGAAAATCCTCCTGACAAATATCACTGAGAACTTTCACAGCTATTGGCTTGAACCCCTGGACACACAGTAACATATCTAAGTGGACAATGATACACACACTACATCTCATGATGTTTTCTCTCAGACAGCTTGTTCCCTGTCCTGAAGCATCATGTCCAGCTATTTTGAGAGCTGGAATCCGGAAATGTAGATTATATGGTCAGTGCCATTAACTGGACTGAGTTGTAGAGTAGAAGCTGGCTTTCTGCTTCTGGTCCTTTGTATTTCTCTATGCACTGAATGATAAGAGAAAGAAAGGGAGTTGTGTTTTGCTTTGGGACAAGATTTCATATAGCCCAGGCTAACCTTAAACTCATTTATACACTAGAGGATGGTGAGTTCTTGAAAGCAACACCACATCTGTTTTTAATGGGGTTCTAGGGATCAAACCCAGAACCTTTTGAGCTTAGGCAAGCACCAGCTGAGCCATATCCCTAGCCACAGACACTTGTCTAGGCATATTTCTATATATGATAGCATTTAATAACTATTAGTCAATATTATGTATAACATTTCTTCTAAATGGTTTTAAGAAATAGTGTAGGTATACGACCCTGCTAGGTTGGTGAGGGACGCACCAGACAGCCAGATGTCCTGGCCAGCCCTTCTCCGTGGTCTCACCAAGTCCCCCAACTCTGGGCCACAGGTTCCATTGCCACCTTAAACCAGATACATCACTTAGGCCGCCCACCCAAAGGAACCCCCTAAGGGTCTGGGTCCCACAATGGGCAGGCCACAGCAGAAGGGTGTGGTGTTACGCACATTCATCAGAAAGCCTAAGAAGGCCACCTCTGCCAAGCACAAGAGCTGCCAAGAGCACCTCAGCATAGGCAAAGAAAGCCATCTGCTTTATCCCCGGGAGGGCCATACTCTGCAGGAGCACCATGTGGTCCTCATGGAGAGCAGTCGCACCCAAGACCTGCCTGGGGTTAAACTCAAAGTTGTGAGTGGCAAGTATGACTGTGGCCACGTGCAAAAGAAGTGACCATAATTCACAGTGGTCAGGCGTTGGGTCTCTGGAAACCAGTTCTTCCTGTTCCAGGCCTAGCTAATCTTGGGCTCAACTCTCACTCCTACTCATCAAGACTGCTGTTAATCTGCAAGAGTTCTGGAGATGAATTGGGAGGAAGCGCTCCTCTGCCCACTCCCTTGGCTTCCATATTCAATGTCCACAGGTGCGACCTCATATGCTGGGATGGCAGTTGTAATAAACACATTTGCAGGCTGTGGTGTCAAAAAAAAAAAAAATAGGGTAAACATATATTCCTTGTTACACAATGTGAGTTCCAACTTACCATCACTGTACCTGAAACATTGAGTGATTTTTTTTTTAATTAGGGAAATGGCATTTTCTGGAGCCACAAGCATTTTTAACACAACATATTAATGGTTAAAGGTATTGGGGACGCGCGCGCGCGCGCGCGCACACACACACACACACACACACACACACACACACACACACACACACACTGGTCCAGGATATGGTTTCTGACGCTACAACAGTCCGTCCTCTGTGTATGCTGACCGGCCTGAATGAGATCAAATTTGGCACTGCGCTAATATATACAGCCCCACTGGACTTATAACGTAAAATAAAATAAACAAATTAAAACAAGCAGGCAAAATCTAGCATCAAAAAATGATTTTGCATACATATAGTGGGTCCTTTCAGTGGCAGGGAGCCCACTGTTTTAGCCAGTGTGTATAGATGAGATGTCAGTGACAGACACAGTACAATGACCCCTAGCTGTTTGTTGTCACTGCGTAAGTTTCCTTATATGACCTTATAACAGAACAAATAATTCTTCTCAAAGAGTTATCATCAGATCTACAAAGGCTTGCTCTGCAGTGCCATCTACTGGAAGCAAATACTGACGTGTCTTTTAATTTTTCTTTCTTTCTTTCTTTTTTTCTTTCTTTCTTTCTTTCTTTCTTTCTTTCTTTCTTTCTTTAATGGTTTTTTGAGACAGGGTTTCTCTGTAGCTTTGGTGCCTGTCCTGGAACTCGCTTTGTAAACCATGCTGGCCTCGAACTCACAGAGATCCACTTGCCTCTGCCTCCCCAGTGCTGGGATTACAGACGTGCGCCACCACCGCCCGGCTGCCTTTGAATTTTTTAAAGGTAGTCTTTTTGTTATTATTTGTTTGTAATAGAAAAAACATTGGCGAATATAGCATCAGTAGTAAGAGAAGACATGGGTCCTGATTATGTTTAATGTAATACAATGCATCCACACCTCATGCAGAAGGAAGCTGAGAAATAATCCTTTCAAATCAGCTGTCCTTTAAGTGTTAGGCATATAAAGTACTTGAATGCTCTTTGAAAAGTGAAATTGCTCCCAATTTTCAAAATGAATCATTTAAACTAGTTCTTTGAGAGAGTACTGTATTTTATCATCCATTTTAGGATTTTTTTTAAGTATTTGTAAGTGCCCATGAAATGAATACTATGTTAAGTTCTTGGAGGTGCCCACCTTATGTTCATATCTTGAAGGGAAGAAACCCTTTCAAAGTTTTCCTAAGCCAATTTATTGAAGAGATAAATATTTATAGTTAGGTCTAGAAGAATGGGAAGGAATGAAAGCTAAAAGCAAGGTTCAGGTTGTGACTCAGCGATAGGACTGTTACTCAGCATGCAGCAGGCCCAGGTTCAGGTCCCATCACCACAAACAGCCCACAACAGTAACTGTTTTCACGTCTACTCACTTAGCAATACTGAAGACCCCCAATGTCCTAGACATCGCGCTGGGTCTGAACTACAGTGGGAGAAGTTTTACTCCAGGCTACTTAATTCCGTTAAGGAGAAATCAAAGGGAAGCTGTTCTACAAATGCCACGTGGAGGTTCACAAAACGGAAAAGAGAAAAGCATAGAAAGTGACCATAACGGAAAGAAGCATGGCATTTTATTTGGGAGAAGTGTTTGGAATTGATATTTGAGACAAAATTTGGAAGAAACCCTGGCTACAGATGCCCTGGGGTTGTCTTGACTGTTTGAAAGGAAGAATTATCTAAAAGTTGGATGACATTTGTTCAACCACATGAGCACGAACTATTAACTTTACATGCCTAAACTAAGCAATATGTTCAGAATTACAGATGGGAAACCACATAGCCCTCCCTTCTTCCTTCCTTCTTGCTTCCTTTTCTTCCTTACTTTCTTTCTTCTTTCTTCTTCCTTTTTATTTTTGTTTTGTTGGTGTTGTTATATTTCTTTTTAGACAGAGTCTTATAGTCTTATTCAGCACAAGCTATGAACTTGCAGCAGAGAAACATCCTGCCTCTACCTTACAAATGCTAGGATTACAGGTGTGGACATCTGTTTTATATAACGTTGGGGATTGAAACTAAGGTCTCCAACACAGGAGACAAGCACTCTCCCAGACTGAGCTACTTACTCTCCCTTTTTAACTTGATAATTAACTAAATTATCAAAAATCAAAGGAAACCATAGAAACATGTTATTACGGAACCAGAAATAGAAAAGTCTAACAAAAACCCCCAAATTACAATTTAATCTTGAGTCATAAATGTGAGCAAACACTCTGTTATTGCCTTAGCTGGTCCTTGGGCAAAATGACACCTAGGGACAGCCATCTGCAGCCATGTCTACCTCAGGTGCATCATAAAGTTTGCCCTAATCCTTGTTTAGTTACTTGTTTTGTGCTCATATTTCAAACTGCCTTGGGTTCTTAGATAGAAGAGAATTACAAAAATTTTAGCATGAATAAAATTTTTAGTGTGTGTGTGTGTGTGTGTGTGTGTGTGTGTGTGTGTGTGTTGGGGTGTATATACAGAAGCAGACTCAGGATGCCTTGCTTTATTGCCCTCCCCCTTATTTCCTTGAGTCAGGGTCTCTCATCAGCCTAGGTTGGTAGTAAGCAAACCCCAGAAATCTTCCTGTCTCCTCCACCACCCCTCCTAGTGCTGAGGTAACAGATACTTTAGGTGAGTGCTGGGGATTTGAATCCATGTTCTCAATCTTGTATAGCAAGTGCTCTTATCTGCTGAGTTATTTCTCCCATTGCATAGCTAATTTTGATCAGTGAAAACACACATATCTTAAGATCACAGCCTGAACCTGATATTGACCTCAGGTAATTTGTTCCTCAAAGAGTCTCAGTAAATGTTCGAAATGCAAGGTCAAGGCCAGAGCCTTGACCTGAATGTCATCTATGGACTGACACCTCCTTGTCCATTCTATAAACAAGTGTAGTGTTGTCGAGAGAACACTTAAGAGAAGATTGTTTAGAAATCGTTCAGGGCCTTTCCTTAACTTCTTAGAAGAAAGAGCACAAATCAGATTTGGGATTTTGAAAGCAAAGTTTATTTACACGGCTTCTGAGTAACCCTGGGGGCTCTGTAAATGCAAGGTTTGCTCTTGATGTGATTTTGTTTGTGTTGTCGTTGCGGGGAGAGAGGGTGGATCCTGCCAGTGGGGACAGGAAAGCAATGGGCTGCTGGTGCCTTTCAGAAGAATGCTACTTTTATTAAATGAATGTCAGTACTCTAACAATCTGCAGGATGCAGAGGATCGGTGTGACTCTCATTTAGATAATCCAAGGTGGAGGCAGAAGGTCCCAGGGTCTTTCTCAGGGTAGCTTTCTTCCCTCCTGTCTCAGCCATAAAAGAAAACACAAATTGAGATTTTTTTTTGTTAATCATTGTTGTCGTGGAAATTGAACCAAGGGGCTTTGCGGGCTTTATACCTCTGACTTATTTGCCCAGCTTTTTTTTTTTTTGCCATATTTTTCGTGACAGGGTTTCTTTGTGTAGTTTTGGTGCCTGTTCTGGAACTCACTCTGTAGATCAGGCTGGCCTCGAACTCACAGAGATTCGCCTGGCTCTGCCCTCACCCTACCCCCAGTGCTAGAATTAAAGTAAAGGCATGCACCACCACCGCCCAGACCACCCCTTTTTTTATTTTGCTTTTTATGGTTTTCTTTTGGTTTTTTTGAGATGGGATCACTCTTGTGTAGACCAGGCTGGCCTCGAACTCACAGAGATCTGCCTGCCTCTGCTTCCCAGTGCTGGGATTAAAGAAATGTGCCACCACATCTGGTTTCATGTCGTGCTAGGGATGGAGCCCAGGGCTTCCTTCATGGAGGGCAGGCATTTTACCCACTAAGCCACCTCCCTGAGTCTTATCCCTCAGTCTTGAGCTCACTCTCACTAAGTTGCTCAGGATGACTTTCAATTCACTCTGTAGCTCAGAATGACCTAGAATTTGGAGTCCTGCTTCAGCCTTTTACCTTGCTGGGATTATAAACCTGTGGCTCCTGCCCCACCATGAACCACTCTCAGCAGCAGCCTTTATCTTGAGCCTTGGTCCTAGGAGCCTGTAGTCAGGACCCCTGCTGGGGCAGTGGAAGCTCCATCTCAAAGCAGATTTGAGAGTACCATCCTAAGAAGTCGAGTGTACCCTTTGCCTGGCACACGGGACAGAAACAAACCTCCCAAGATGTGGTCTCTCGACTCCAAAACCATGACCCACAGTCTTCCTTACTTGGACCACGAGGAGTATTTTTCGCTCACACTATCATAGCTTTTGATGGGAGCTCTTTACCTTTGACCTGTGCAGTCAGACTTTCTTTGGACTGCCAGCTCTCAAATAATGACATGAAGACTTTTTATTAGTTATGAAAACTTGGCCTTAGCTTCTGCTTGTTCCCAACTAGCTCTTATAACTTAAACTAACCCATTTATTATTAATCTACATTCTGCCACATGCTTGTTACCTCTCTTCAGTATAGTACACCCCACTTCCTCTGTGTCTGGCTGCTGACACAGATTCCCACCTCTCAGACTCTTACTCTCTCCAGAAGTCCCGCCTATCCCCTCCTGCCTAACTATTGGCCATTATGTTCTTTATTAAACTAATCAAAAGGTGCCTTGGCAAAAACACATCTTCACAGTGTGCAAAAAGATTATCCCAGCCGGGCAGTGGTGGCTCATGCCTTTGATCCCAGCACTTGGGAGGCAGAAGCAGGTGGATCTCTGTGAATTCGAGGCCAGCCTGGGCTACTAAGTTCCAGGAAAGGTGCAAAGCTACACAGAGAGACCCTGTCACGAAAAACTAAAGAAAAAAAAAGATTATCCCACAACAGACCAGTCCTCTGATGTAATAGCCTCCTCCAAGCATTTTAATGAGGAAGGTCTCTGTAGTAACGGGGAAGTTAGAAGAGAGAAACTTGCAATTTATCATGGGAGAAAGGGCATATGCTCAGATCACTAACTTGTATCTAATGTCATTTCTACTGCTGTGATAAAATACCCGGGGGGGGGGGGGGGGGGGGGGGGAGCAACAACTTGAGGGAGAAATGGTTTCTTTTAGCTTACATTCCCAGGCCAGAGTCCATTCTTACAGAACAGTCACCAACGCAGAATTCTGTGGCAGTTAGTCATATCACTTCCACAGTCAAAAGCAGAGAGCATAAATGCGTGCATGCTTAGCATTCGGCTAGCTTTCTCACACAGATCAGGGCCCAAACCCAGGGAATGGTCCTGTCTTATTCAGGCTGGGACTTCTCACATAATTAAGGTAATTAAGACCAACCCTCATAGACATATCCACAGGCCAACCTGATGTAGACAGTTTCTCACTGAGAGTTCCATTTCTGGTGACTCTAGGTTGTGTCGAGTTGACAGTGAAAACTGCCCAGTGCAGTGTGCCGTCCAGGAAGCAGCACTATCAGTCCCGAGACTCGCTTTCTTCCCTCTCCTGCAAAAGTGTGGGAGCACAGAAGTTAGGGTAGGAGCGCTCTCACCGTTAACCTTGTGTGTCAACTTGAGACTGAGTTGCAAATTGCCCTTTTCTGTTTCTGGAAGCTTCCACACTTCCAAAAAAGAAAATAATCTTTAAAGCTCTTTTTGCTCACAAACCTTCCTCCCTCCCTCCCTTCCTTTGTGCGCTCTCTCTCTCTCTCTCTCTCTCTCTCTCTCTCTCCTTTTTTTTTTTTTTTTTTTTAGCAGATTTCCAATTATACTTCAGGCCTTCTCTAGGCTTGCATCTATTACCTCCCTGATTATCATGCTGAGCTCAGTGGCTGTCACTTGTAAAGAGCGGTTCTTTAAGAGGCGGCCGGGCTCTATTAGGCCTGCCAGAAGCAGGGGTTGGCAGAGGAGTGATGAATGCTTGGGTGCTAACTCAATCTTCCCGGAGCTCCCCTCCGTTAGAGGCTGCAACACTGCCACAGCAGACATTTCTGCCACTTGCAGACCTAAATAAAGATCAAGAAGTCTGCTTCCCATTCAGTGCAGATGTAAAGATCATGAAGGCATCTATCTCAGTGCTGTCCTAGCCAAACTGTGCATGCTCCTTTCGTTGTATATGAGAGCCTAACCAGAGGGAAACGGAAGTACTGACTACCCCAGAGGGAACTCCTAGATGTGTTAATAAGAAGTAATGGGGAGCCGGGCAGTGGTGGCGCACACCTGTAATCCCAGCACTCGGGAGGCAGAGGCAGGTGGATCTCTGTGAGTTCGAGGCCAGCCTGGGCTACAGAGCTAGTCCAGGACAGGCTCCAGAGCTACAGAGAAACCCTGTCTCGAAAAACCAAAAAAAGAAAAGAAATGAAAAAGCAACGGGAAAACAGCTCTGCCAGCTTGTGCCCAGGCTTTAGACACTCTACCCACTCAGACATGGACTTGCCTGACACGGTACAAATAACCCCGAACTCCAGTCTACATTAGCTTGTTTCCACATTCTATTATCATCTTGGACAAGTGATTTCACCACTTTTAGTCTAAATATCCTCCAGCTGAAAAGAGAGGAATAAAAAACAACCTTGCCATCAGGTCTTGTCTACATCTATCTGTCCATTTCTCTTCTCGGCTTTGGTTGATGCTGTCATCTTGACTGAGATTGTAAGTGTGTCCTGATCGCCTTCAGCCTCCACCTCTCGTCACTAAGATGAACATTAGCTACGGTCACAGGAAGAAGTCATTACAAGACTATAAGCAAAGACAACTCTAAAGCTGCTTCAGAGATGACAGGAGGGACTTCCTTTTGGAAAGCAGAAGAACAAAAGCAAAATTCAACCGAGAATGTCCAAGATCCAGCTTCTCCCCTACCGTTTTCCTCCCTGGCACACAATTACACTCTGTTCAACCATGGGAGATTGGAAGTGCTGTCCTCATCCTCTTCGAATTCCACCTCTCGTCAGATTCCACAGCTCGATTCCTTGTGCTCCTGGCCTTGAAGCACAATGCACCTCTTCCATTGCAAGGGCTAAAGTCAGCCTTTCTTTACTCTATCATTTGAAATCTCAACTTTAAGCAGGCGTGATGGTGCACACCTGTAATCCCAACACTCAGGAGGAAAAGGGAGGTTGATCTCGGTGAATTTGAGGCCAGCCTGGTCTACAAAGTGAATTCCAGGATTGCCAGGGCTGTTACAAAGAGAAACTCTGTCTCTCAAGGAAAAGAGAGAAAACATTCAACTTTAAAAAGAAAAAAAATCATTAAACTGAATTCATTTATTTAGTGTGTATGTGCAGGTATGTGAGTGTGCACACACCAAGGTGTGAATGTGAAGGTCAGAGAACAACTTGTAGGAGTTTATTCTCACCTTCCTTCATGTGAGTCCTTGCCTTCCTCCATGTAGGAGTCAAGGACTGAACTGGTGACTTCAGGCTTGGCAGCAAGCAGGTATCTTGCCCACTGAGCCAATGCTGGGGTCCAGTAAGTCTCAACTTCACATGTGTATCTTTACCTCTCCATCAAAGCTGGTCTAAGAAAACAAAACAAAGACATAAACATGCATGTATTTATGACACAGTTGCTAAAAATACTCATCTCTAGAGAGCTGATTGGATCAACTGATGTACATACAATACAAAAGAACAAAAGAAGCACTAAACAATATGCTCTCAATTTATCAATTTGACATGAAAGATAATTTTCAATAGCATGTATAGCATGATCTCAGCGTTTGTTTTTTTAAATCTCAGTTTTAAAAAAATACATTTCTGCTTGGAATTGAAGATTCTCAGAATTTTTAAACAGGTAAGATAATAATTGAATGATAGTAAAATGAGTAATTTCACCTTCAAAATATACTTTAACTCTCTATACTATGTAATATATTATAAGATGCATCTTGATTTATGAAAACTACTTAATTTGGTAAATAATATTTGCACATGTTCAAAATGGAAAGGAGACAAGAGAGCAGAAAAGAGCAACAAAGGCAGCCTTCTTCCAGAACCTAACTACTGTTCCTTCCTAACAGTAATCCTGCCTCCCATCTCCCTGAGGTAGGCGCTGCCTTTCCACATGTTACCTTTGTAATCAAGAAAACAATAACACTAGTTCACTTTGAAAAGAATAATTTCAGCAAAGTTAAAATTCAGTCTTTAGAAGTTAAAGAAAATAAAAGAACAAAAGCCGTAATTCCCAGATTGGGTTTTCTTTTATGTTTTCCCACAGAGTAGGGGAAAACACCTATTTGTTACCCAATTCTGTGATGACTAACCTTCTCTCATTAAATTCTGTCAATTCATTCACGTGTTCAATTGTTTGTCTGTTTGTTTGTTTTGAGACTGGACCTTCCTCTGTATCCTAGGCTGAACTGGAACTTGGTATGTAGCCCAGGCTAATCTCAAACTCATGATCCTCCAGTCTCTATCTCCTACGTGCTGGGATTACAGGTGTGAGCTGTGAAGTGTAAAACACACTTACATGAATGTGAACCCTGTCTTCCCTCAGCCTGATTTTGAACTCTCTTCCGATGCTCTCACATCAATTATAGGTACTGTGCAAAAGTGACATCCCTTCCTTTTCTCCCTCCTCCCACTCCTCCTTCCCTTCCGCTCCCGTCCTCCTCCTCTTCTTCAGAGCTGTGGATCAAACTTTGGCCTTGAATCTCCTTAGAGGCACTCTACCACTGAGCTATATCCAGCCCAAGAGAGAAGATTTTTGATGACACAGCTGGTACCACACAATTTTATGTTCTCTATAGTGTCTACAGGCTATACAATACATTTTAAAAATTCCTAAAATGTACAAGTTACCAAGATTTTATAAGTGCTAATATTCTATTAATATTAGATGTTATCATAACTACTATATATACTTTGTATAGAGCAGCAGGAATTACATATGTTTCATAGATTTAAAAAATGCCCACAGTCTGAAAGGAGATTCAAAAGTTGTAACTTGAACAGCAATGTAAGCAGGTCCTTGCATGACAGTCACTCATGGTGTGACAGGTTTCTCATAGTTGACAGGAATGACATCACTTAATCCCCTTAACTGTGAAAAATTTCTCTACTTGACAGATAAGGAAACCAAAGCACAAACAGAAGGAGTCATTTGAAGAGCAGGGGCCATGTCCTGCAGTGCAGCTCCAGAGCAGACTCATGTCCTTACTCTGGGATTTGAACTTAAGGACTTTGGAATGGATAAATAAGCCCAAACGTACACTTTAAAGAGTGCAGTGCTGTTGCTGAGGCTGCACTTCAATTATCTCAGCGTCTCCAGCTGAGCTTAGAGTGCCAGATCTCAGCCTTTTCTCTAGCCATCTACCAGTCCAGGAGGATGAAAGGAAATACAGTGAATATTTCTTCTTCGTGGAGTGTCAATCAAATATCCAAGGCAATTAAAAGCATCATAGACTGAGGAGATACCTCAGCCAGGAAAATGCTCACTTTACAATCATAAGATCCTGAGTTCAATCCTGAGGACCTATAAATGTGTATATAAAGAAAGGGGTGGTATGTAGTCTCCGTGCTGGGGAGATGGAGACAGGCCACTCTAGATACCTTGCTTATTTGAATCCCAAGGAAGTGAGAGACCCTGTCTCTAAAAAAGTATGCATTTTAAAGGTGTAGAGCTTCTGAGAAATTATAGACAAGGTTGTCCTCTGGCACCCCCATAAACATATACACATGTACACCTACACACACATGAACACACTCAAACATAACATAGGGGGGGAGAGAGAGAGAGAGTGCATCACATGAACCATGGCTGGAGAGAGAAGTCTGAAGAGAGCCTGAGCCTGTGATCGTCAGCTAAGGTGAATATTATTCATTCACCCATTCCTTTCTTCCTTTTATTTATTTTTAGTCATTATTACTGTGTGTATGTGCATGACATGTGGGAGGGGAGGGGCCAGGGTGCATATTGTACACATGGAGATCAGAGGAGAACTGTGAAGTCAGCTCTCTTCCTTCAAACTTTACCTGAATTCCAGGGATCAAACTCAGCTTGTCAGGCTTGTATGACAAATATATTTACCCACTGACCTCTCACTGGTTCAGAATATATTCTTTTCCCAGACTGTGGCTTTTATTAAACTTGGCAGTGCCTACTATCAGCTAACCCAAAGATTCCCTCTAAAGACCTTTTTAAAAACAAAATCTAAAGCTGGGTGGTGGTGACCCACACCCTTCATCCCAGCACTCAGGAGGTAGAAAGGCAGGTGGAACTTTGAGTTCAAGGCCAGCTAGGGCTACACAAAGAAACCCTGTCTGAGAAAAATAACAAACAAACAAACAAAAAACCTAAGCTGAGCCTTTTCCAGGGAGATGAGAGAAGGTAAGATATGAAGTAATGCTCTAAGCTCCATGGACAACTCAAGCAATGTATCATGGGAAACAGAAATCACTGGGTCATCTGAAGAAGTCCCTTACAGAGGTAAGAGGAAACACAGGGCCTGGTGTGGCCCCAAATGCAGGCCTCACTCACCTCAGCACCACAAGCATCACTTTAGAGCCGTGATGGGAAGCTGACTTGTAAGGCTCACCTCACAGACCTCCTGAATTCAGACCCACAGTTTCAACAAGATCCCAGGGTGACCACACATCCAAGCTGGAGTTTAAGAAACCCTGTTCCACTCCCATTTCCCCCCTTTTTTTTCAGATGGAAATAAAAACTAGTGTTTTGAAAGAACCAACCATACAGGGCAAATTTAAGACTTAAATCTACATGGAAGATTAGGAATGGACCAATATGATATTGTTTCAGACAATGAGCTGCACCCTGACAGCTGGCATGCTGGACTTGTGGCTGTCAGGAGAAGCTTAGGGTGATGCTCGCTCGAATGGAAGAGTTACTTCAGTTTCCACATAACCAGCTGATGCGTCCTGACCCCTATAAACACTTATTCTTTCTTGGGCAACATGTCCAGTCCCTTAGTGAGGATAATCTTCCCAGCATCAGGGTCCCCTCCCCTGAAGGCCTCAGGTGCGACTTCAATTAAAAAAATATAGGCTGTCTTCTCTATGATATGATAATTATTGCCATATTTAAAATGCAATCCTCTTCTAAAAATATGAATGTTAATGTAGCATCTTAGCTCTACACTGTGATTATCCATCATTTTAATTTCTCAATTGATTTTTCCAAACAGTTTAAAATCAACTAGGTATTTATTAGAAGATTTTTTTTTTTTCTTTTTCCCTTTGGGAAAAAAAAAAAAAAAAGAAGCATTTATGTTTGGGTCCATAGGGGAAATCAAGTGATTACAGATTTTAAAAACTTTTCTGACCTCAATTTTAAAGTCTTGCGAGGGTCAAATGATTAATTAGTATTTAGAAACATTAACAATGGAAATAGTCTCTTGAATACCAAAAGACAGTTAAAGTGTACAATAGTCAGCATTAAAATTCGGCATTTATTCATTTAAATGAAAGAAGAATTTGAAGACAACAACAACCAATGTAGGTAATGCCTACTTCCAGTAGCCTGACTTTCTACGCAGGTTTCACTGGAGAATCTTGCTTTATTTTCCCAGAGTACAACATTGTACCTATGTCTCTTAATATATTCCTCCGGGCAAGAGATTTAACTAGAATTTTTTTTTTGCACTTTTCCGTTCACATTCTCTCACCAATTCCTCTGTTAGTGGTTACCGGCTGACTTCACCTTGAGTTTTAAATTTCTAACAAAACGACATGGTTGAAAACAGACTTGGGGGCGGAAGAGTTAGTTAGATGAGCAGTTAGGAGCACTTGCCACTCGGCAGCAGAACCTGGTTCAGTTCCCAGGACTCACACACTGTAACCCCAATTCTAGGAACCCAGACCTCCTTCTGGCTTCTCTAGGCACAAGGCACACACATGTGGTGCACATACATGCATACAGGCTGAACACTCATAAACAAAAAGATAAATTAAAAAAAAAAAAAACTAAGCCTGATTTAGAAGGAAGTTCAAGGACATTTTTACTAGACTCGGGGAGAAACACAAGGCATGAAAGCTGTAAATCAAAAAGAGCTGCCTGGAGGAGGAAGATGAAGGAGAGAGAAAGCCATGCCATTTCAGTTACGCTGACGCCGGGTTCATCACGAAGGGCAGCAAGCAGTCAGATGGTAAAAGTGGGGTAGCATTAGACAAACAGTGAGAAAGCTCCAATGCCAGAGAAGCCATGCTGACAGAGAGAGAATGATGGGAGAAGAGCAGAAGAAAAACTGCTTGTCTGAAGTCAGGACTGAGATAAGCAGGCAGACTTAACTGCATGGCAACAGCTTCCTAACTCACTGCACCGTGGGAGAGGTTTCTTAGAAGGAAAAACATTATATAATTAAGGGGATAATTATTCCTCCTGTCTCTTTATTATGGCTTTAGGTGAATCAGCTTTCCTAGGGGATGGTCAGGTGATTGACAAGCCCAGATAGACTAACCCTTAAGAGAGAAGGCAATGGTGTGAACTGTTCCAATCTTTAGGGAAGATCAGAATGACATTTTTCCATCTATTCTTTTGGCCAGGGGAAATAGAATTTTCTTAATGGACCTCAACAGAGCCCTGATATCGTCCAACATACCTCTAACACTAAACCTTTTCTGCTCAACATTTTATCACAGAGATGAAGAACAGGCCGACTCAGCCCTCTTGGCTTCAGTTATCTGTTCCTTTGTAGCATGCAACACAGCTTTGCCCAATACCTTCAGGGAGTTAAATGCTTTCTTCTCTAAGTGGGTTGTAAATATGTGGGTTTCTAAAAACGTCCAGTCATTTTGTGAGCACAATTTAAACAAACACAACTGATGGGAAGGAACGGAAGTTCTGTGAAAATGAAAGCTTTTCTGTTAAGCAAAGACCAGGGGGTAATGGAGAGAAGAATTCATGGCATGACTCAACTGTCTGGCTATTCAGACCTATAAGGGAGGCTGGAACAAGGTAATCTGGATTGAGAATTTGGCATCAGTAATGATACGGAGAAGAAGAACCAGAGGTAAGGAGAAAACATGAGCTCCCCCTCCCGCAAGTTTCAGTGATGGCCAGGGTTCTTGAAGTTTAGATGTCAACTTGCGGGGGCTACATTTGGTTTTCAGGATCATATGAAGCACGATTCTAACATGTTTTATTTTTAACAATAAAAACCCAGAGTCAGATATCGAGGGTGAAAGCCGAAAGATCAGGGAAGCAGAGCAGCAGCCACTAGAGAATTCTTACCTCTATGAATCCTCAGACCTAGTTGGGGGTTGGGGGGAGAGATCCTGGTCTCCACCCACCTTACATTCCTGTCTTCACCTCCCTAGTGCACCACTACCTTGCTCTTTTTCTCTTTTAGACTGGTTCAATCTCATGTAGCCCAGAGTGGCCTTGAACTTCTAATCTTCCTGCTTCCTCCTCCCAAGTGCTGGGATTAAAGGTGTGTGCCACCACTGCTTGGCCTCTCTGGTTAACTATTGGCTAGTTCCACTCTCTGATCTTCAGGCAAGCTGTATTTGTCAGAACACAAACAAAATATCCTATAACAATAATTCTATTTGATCTAGAGCTTTCCAAAGAGGTGATCATGCTGATGACATAGGCCCTGTCCTGGTTAGCTTTCTGTTGCTGTGTTAAATACCATGAACAAAAGCAACTTAGGGAGGAGAAAGTTTATCTAGCCTACACTTCACGGGACAGTATTTAGGAAAGTCAGGGCAGAAACTCAAGCCGAAACCATGGAGGAATGCTGCTTGCTGTCTTGCTCGCTGTCTTGCTCTTTGTCTTGCCCAGGCTCTTGCTTAGCTGTCTCTCTTACACAATCCAGAACCCACTGCCTGGGAGTGGTACTGCCCACAGTAGACTGATCCCTCCTACATCAATTAATAATCAAGACAATCTGCCGCAGGCATGCCCATGAGCCAACCCAATCTAGGCAGTGCCTCAATTGAGGCTGTCTTCTCAAGTGGACCATCAGAATCAATTAGGAGGCCCCTAAACCCTGCACAGCTCCATCCAACATCCTTTTACAACCTCTTTTTATCATTGCACTATAGTCTATCTAGTGATATGTGTCTTTATGGAGATAATTGTATCCCTTTGGTATGTTTTTATAATTCTTCAATACCTTCCACTGTATTTGAAAGCTATAGTTTGCTCTTTTATCTCACAAGGTATATCATTTTTCTCTCAGGAAGAGTTTTTTCATAAAGAGATCTTAAAGTTCCTTCTAGATGTTAATTCTCTTAGCAGAAACATCTTTTTTTTAATTTTTCCATTTGGGAAAACAACTGATGTAAGAAGATTCTGTGGCCTGTGACAGTCATATCAAAAATTGACACCAGAGCTTGGATAATTACACAGTGAACACAATGCTCCATATTCCCTACACAGAAAGAAACTGAGATAAGAAACATGATTTAAAAAAAAAAAAAAAAAAAAAAAAAAAAAGCTAGCCGGGTGGTGGTGGTGCACGCCTTTAATCCCAGTGCTTGGGAGGCAGAGGCAGGCTGGTCTACAAAGTGAGTTCCAGGAAAGGCACAAAGCTACACAGAGAAACCCTGTCTCAAAAAACAAACAAACAAACAAAAAAACAAACAAACATAAAAAACAAAAAGCCAACAAACAAACAAACAAAAACTTCAAATGGGCCAGTGAGATAGCTCAGCAAGAAAGAGCACTTGCTGCCAAGCTTGTTGGATGTGGCAGAAGAGAACTGACCGTAATAAGTTCTCCTCTGACTTCTAAACATGTACCATGACACTTGAGCACCCATATACACACATGCATGGACATACAAAATAAGTAAATGACATTTTAAAACCTCTAATCATCAAGTAGAGGAGCCTGGCATTGTACCGTTTCCCTGACGTTCAAACCTAGAGAACAACTCCTCAATGATGACTTAACCACTAAGATACAGTAAGATTCATATGGCCAGGATTTCATCACTGCACACATAAATCACACACGGCTGACTTTTAGAATCCCTAGAAAGTGTTATTTGAATCATTAAAACTAAATGGCACCTGTCAAAATAAATCAACCAAATGCACTTCACAATTCGGAACTCCACATTTTATTGTTCCTATAAATTCATTCATTCTGAAATCTCGCCCTCCAAAAAGGGTGTGTTAAAAAGAATTTGGTTATTTAACATGTGATTCTGCCTTTGGACTCATCTGCCCTAAGTTTTGTCCTTCAGTGTGCGTTTTCCGGACCCTAAATGGCTTGTCCTTATAAAATGTTTTTACAGCTTTACGCTGTAAAAGTCGATCTGCTTGACAGATCTCAGCTGTTGCTTTTATGTATGTCTGTTTGATTTAACATGCTTCTGATTAACAATGGAGTTTCCTGATGCTGTCAAAATAAGTAAGGTATTAAATGCCTTTCTAGCAATGACTGTTTTTAAAAGAGAGATTAAGTAAACAAGCCGTTCCCGCCAGTGAGTATAATTGATTATGTTGTTGACTAGTTGGGTTATGTTTAGTGCCACTCCCTGGGGACAGGTTATTACATTAGCATAAACCGAGAGAGAACAGGGCACTCAGTGAGGGGAGCAGAGGGGGAAGGGGAAGGAACAGAGATGTGTGTTCGGAGAGAGAAGAACAAATGCTTTCCCCATGGAAAGTGAAGGGCAGCCAGCATGAGAACCCCAGGGCCAAACGGAATGTCGCAAGCTTAGTCTTGCTGTAGTAGAATCAGGTCCTAAGTGTTTTACAAATAACTCTTCTAGGTCTCAAATGAAACAAGCAATTCTGGAAATATTTTGTTTCATAAGACTGAAAATTTTAAATCCAGTAGATTTGGAATCTGGCTGTTTTTCATTTTCCTTTTTCTTCATTTCCATCCTGTTTTGTTCCCACATCCTGGCTATGTTCTGGGAAAAGTTTATTCATCTCTTTTCCACGAGTGCCCATTGTCAGGACATCACAAAAAGAAACTAATCCATCTACAAGGTCCCCTTGCTGAGTGAGATAGTTGGCTGGCTATGACAGGTGGGCTGTATGTCTGTCTGCATGATGCTGTGTGATGGCTATGGGGATTCCTTGGCATATATTTACATTTAAGGACTAGGAAACATTTATCTCTGCTGAATTTTGAAAGACAAGGGAAGCCAATACTTGTTAAAAACCTACCACCTCTTCTTTATCCATTTGTGGAGGCTAGGAGTTTTAATAATCATTCTTTGATTACTTTCTCCTCTAAAGGAGGGGAGGTAGACATTGTCTGCATTTATTTAGCTTTAGAAGCACACAGAGGGGTTTAGTCATTCACCCAAAGCCACACAGCTCATCAAAGACTTTGCTACATGAACACTCATCTCCTCGATGGCAAAGCTCACAATGTTTCCAAGCCCAACCATGAACAGACACTGCAACACACGTGGCCACATATTCCCTTTTTGAGGAATCCAGGTGGAAATGCTACCATCAAAGAAGCGAAAGGAAATGCCAAGCTACTCAGCATGGACATGACATGAGCCAACCTAAGAACGAAAACACACACACCACTCCAGTTTCTCAACGCTCTCCTCAGACTCTCATCTAATTTTCATTAGCTATGCCAGTGCCATCCTGATCCATCGCATTTTCTCAGGAAGATGAGCTGGCTGAATAAAACTGTCAAGAAAATTACCTCAGTTCAAGGGATGGTGTTTATTAACTTGGAAGGAGGAATACAGATGTGAGGACTGGAGACACAGGAATAGTGGGTAGAGGAACTGAAAGTCATTGTTTCACTTCAGAGTTTAAGGAACTTTGGAAGTCAGTTTCTCTTCTCCGGTTCTTCATCATTGGTGTATTTGGGTTCCTGTTTGCTCATAGAAGTGTCTTCTTCCCTAACTGCAAGTCACAGCAGCCTCCAGTGTGGTTGTGTCACATCCCTACGAGCCAAGTTTCTGACACCATCAAAAACCCAAGCACAGGAAGCGTTGATGAGATTGGCACCTTGGACAGGGATTCAACCAGTGTGTGTTTCGTGTTGTGCCTAGTCTGGCTTTAGGACCATGAATTTTGGATTCAGAACGACTTGTGTACATAGGTGTGGATCAAGTTACTAACTAATAGAACACATGGGTTTGAGAGTCACATCCTAGCTTCACACAAGAAAGAATGAAGTTATGCTATCTGCAGGAAAATGGATTCAACTGGAAATAACCAAAATAAGCAAATAAAAGCAGACTCAGAAAGAGGAATGTCATGTCTTCTCTCTTTTGTGCTCCCTAGATTTTATAAAGCTTCATAAAATAATTGAAGTATATGGCATTAGTGTTGAAGTAAAGTGTCCTGGGGGAGGGAAACTAACAGGAGAGAGAGAGAATGTAGTGGGTTGGGAGGAGACTTCACAATATGAATTTGAATGAAAATTAAACTAAATACATATACTAGAAGTTAGAAAACTCTGGTGCCCAACTTGCTATGTGGCCTTGAGCAGTGCTTAACTCCTATGGGCTAGCTTGTCCTCATTGGCCTGTGGAGTTGCCCCCCAGTCATGTTCAAGGTAAGACCAAGGAGGCCAGAGAAGAACCTGCAGCTTCTAGTTGGGAGAAGATTGGCTGGACCATGGGGTGCAGCAGAGGAAACAGTCAGGGAGGGAACTTGGGACAAGAGACACATCATGTGGCTGGGCTGACAAGACAATCACACTGATCAAACCCACGTGACAGCCATCTTCCAAAAGATGGGTGGAGTCAGAGAAGAGGGCAGAGCAGGATGTGCTATTGTTGGGGTACCTCAGGGAGCCTAGGAGGATGTGAGCTGATTAGGCAGTCGAGAAGATAAAAGGAGATAACGGGAAGAGTCTCACCTAGAGCTTCTGAAGATCAGCTCTCCCAAGATTCCTCTTGTTTCTTCTGCTTCCCCTTCCTGCTTTCCAACATAGCTGCTCGAAGGGCTGCTAAAACTCCACCGGACTCAACTGACTTGCTTTCAAATGCTCATTAAGTTACAGATGTTTCTATGGGATGCTCAAAACCCTAAGGCTTCCAGATGTCCTATTCAAAGCCACTGGCTGCTCATTTTACAAAAGCAAGCTCTTCCATGGTCATTTATCCAAGGATAAACATCAGAGTTATGTTCACTTTTTGACCCAGGGAGCCAAATTTCTGAGGAAGTGGTGTTTCAGTCATTTTAAATCTTCACCACATGTCCTGAAGCCCAGGTTTTATCACAATAAAGGCAAATTCATTTGGAGGACTGAGGCTGACCCCAGGGACATTCCTTGTTTCATGTTTTCAGTTGTATCAATGCCATAGAAAAGGCCTTTCTCTGTGAACCTAAACGTGTGCTACCTCCAGTATTAATAAACCACCCAAGATGTGACAGTGTTACTTTTAGAACCAAACATTAAGTTTCTTATTCACTTAACCACTAATATATGGTTCCTACGAGGATGGACTTCTTCCATGACCCCAGGCTAAAAAACAAAACAAAAAACCTCAGTGGGATAACTCTGTCCTTCATGAACAAGGTTGGATGTTGTGGGAATTCAATCTGTTCCGCTAATGGTATTAGAATGACTAGCACTAGGGCATGGTCTTGTCTGGGTATGTGACCTAGTAAGAACTGAGGAGAGTCTTGGGATGAGGAAGGTTTCCTGACACCACAGTTTGGTGAGCTGGTACAGAGTTTTCCCCATCCTTCCCTGGTGGGTGAGGAGGCAGCAGAGCCACTTCATTCTATGTTTGGGAGGGTGTTACTCCCATTTCATCCCTTAATGAGTACTGACTTCCAGGGTTCTTACTTTAGTTGGGAACAAAGGGTTACCTTTGGGTGCATAACAGACTCAAGCAAGCAGTATCAACAGCATAGGTGCTGTGATGTTTGATGTTCACTGTTAACAGGATCTAGAAACACCCAGGGGACAACCATGTTTATGAGGGGGTTTCCAGATTAATTAAGGTAGGAAAACTGACCCAAAATGTGGGTGGCACCATTCTGTGGGCTGAGGTCACAGAGTGAATAAAAGTACAAGGAGTGCTGAACACCAGCGTTTATCTGCCTCTGTTTCCAACTATAGATGAACTGTTAGCAACGGCTTTGTGCTCTCGCTGGCTGGACTCCTCCATCGTGGTGAGCTGTACTGTGAAACTGTGCATCAAAATAAACCCTTGCTTCCTTACATTGCTTTTTCAGGTCTTTGTTCACAGCAACAAGACAAGTAATGAACAGAGGTACAATGCCTTCCAAACCCTTCTCATGCTCTCAGAACGTGGACTCGGATGCAAAGCATGTTGTACTGGGATCTGAAGTAGCTTTTACAGGCAGCTGTGGAAGGTTAGTTACTCCTTTCCACCAATTTTCCCACTGATGCTTGGGACAATGACAGCAAGACTGACTATCATGTTGTGAGGGTTGACCTAGCTCAAATATCAAAGCAGCCATCACAGAGCTGGGGAGGGTGATGAGGTGGGAGAGTATGCACATAGCATGTGCAAGGTGCCCAGGCTTCAATCCCAGCATTAAAAAAGAATAAAAAAAAAAAAAGGAAAAGTGTATGCCATATGACAGTCAGATCTTTATAAGTATCTAATACAGTCCTTTGGTGAGTATTTTATGGGAATGCTTTCTTCATCCTTTCAACAGTTTGAAGAACTAGCTAGAAATATACTCATTTGGCCAACAGGGAAGTGGAGCCACAGAGAACTTAGCTGAGTTACTCAGGAATGGGGAGTGGGAGGTGGGGATTCCACTTGTGATTGGCAGAGGAGCGTTACCAACCCATAAGGACCATGCAACTTATACATAGCTTGCTGCTTCAGAGAGAAAGCCCTGTGCTTCTTACAAATGAAAATCTAAACTTTCTACTTGTGAATTAAGTGACACTAACTTAAAGTACCAAAGCCAGTCTTGTTTATCTCCTTAAGACAGCTTTTCTGGAACACAGTGATTCTAATTTTCCCCTGTTACATCAAGGGATCAAGATATAATGTCATAATGAGGAAGTAGAAGATATTTGGAGAAAGGTTATAATCTATGCAATAAACAAATGCATGGTTTGAGACTGTCCCCTATTTTTGGATTAAATGATAATACAATTATTGGTAGTTATCCAAAAACAAAAGCACTTGTATGTAGCATCTGAAGTCAGTCTCTGATTGACTTTTTTAGTGACTGTCCAGTTGTTTCTAGCAATATTAAACTTAGTTCTGTGAACTCTTCCCCACCCCCCACCATGTGTGTTAAGGGAAAATTGTTTAAGCTAACTGAATAGGGCCTGTAACACTTACAGAACAGGAGGGAGTGCTGTATGGGAGAGAAGAGGGGAGCTCCCTATTTTACAGGAGGAAAAAAATGGAGTTAATGTTGGGAGACTGAGCACAGACTAAGAGATCAGGTGACAGACAGTGTTTGCAGGTCTGGGTGCTTTGGGTTGTTAAGGATTACCATCAATTGCACTCTGTAATCTTCTGGCTACTGGGGCCTAATGTCCACTTTCAGCAGTGCTGAGAGCTAGAGCAATTGAAGGATAATAAGAAGAAAATGAGTCATGAACGCATTTTATTATATGCTATAAAGGCCCTTCATCGAAACAGACTATATTTAGCCTGCTAATAAAAATGAGCGAGGAGCAGGCACTTAACTTAGCAATTGGTTCAAGCAAAGAACATATTTTCTTTCTCTCTTTCTCCTCTCTCTCTCTCTCTCTCCCTCTCTCCAAAGCCCTGACAAATCATTTAGGTTCTTGTTTAGAATTTTTCTACAACTATTGTACTGTTTTTATAGACCTTAGCAGGTGTGCTTAATGCCCCCTTTCTCTCTCTCTCTCTCTCTCTCTCTCTCTCTCTCTCTCTCTCTCTCTCTCTGTCTCTCTCTCTCTCTCTCTCTCTCTCTCTCTCTCTCTCTCTCTCTCTCTCTCTCTCTCTCTCTCTCTCTCTCTCTCTTCCTATGACTTAAAATATTGGTAAGGGCTGTACCAATAGCGGGAGAAGTAATATTTGTTGTTGTTGTTAATTCATCCCCATGTGGACCTGTCTCTCTCTGCTGGGCATACAGGAGAGCTGAGAACGAAGATGTTCAGAATATGTCGTGTTTCTTAGGCTCTAGGAATTTTGAAAATGGACAGATCTGTTACTCAAATCTTGCAGTTGCAGCCCAAATGCAAAGTCTAGCCACTGCAGCAATGCATATTATAAGAACTTAACACATCTGACATTCTTAGCAGCATGCTGATTCTAACTCTGTTTACCTCTCATTCTCATGTTTGTGACCAAAATTACAAGACTCGGACAAGCCTCATGATTTGCCTGATACTACATAATGCACCCAGGGGTGAAAGATGAAGCCAGTGAATTCTGGAGCCTTGGCTGTGACTTTCAGAGTAATAATAATGCTTCACAGTCACCTAATCAGAAAAGGCAAAAACAGGGATAACAATAAAGACAAGCAATAGAGCTAGGAGGTGGTTCAGTTGGTGAAGGGTGAGGATTTAAATTGAAATACCCAGAACCCTTGCAAAAGCCAAGTGCAGTAACCTGCGTCTCTGTAACCCGTGTTCTTACAAGGAAAATTCCTGAAAGTTGGGAGCAGCTGCCCCAGTTTACAGCAGAAAAATGATATTGAGATTCTCTTTCAAACATGGAAGGTGAGGACCAAGACCAGAGACTGTCCTCTGACTTCTGCACACTTGCTATGGCATGTACACACTGCCCTCCATGCACACACATACACACACACACACACACACACACACACACACACACACACACAGAGAGAGAGAGAGAGAGAGAGAGAGAGAGAGAGAGAGAGAGAGAGAATATGAACAGACACACAAAACATCTTCTTTTAAGAGACAAGCAATAAAACCCCTTTAGGCAAAACAGTTAGCCTAACTTTCTGCAGTGAACAAAGAATAGAGACAATTGTCCTTTCACACAACCCTGGATCTGTCCCCACCCCCTAACATCTCTCAGACCTTGACGTTACCCTCTAAACATGTTTCCTGCCTTGCTTTTGGGAAAGGCACTCTCGCCAATTACAGAAGAAACTGGGAGGAGAAATGGCCAGGGACTTTGTAAAGCGAGGCAAAAAAAAAAAAAAAAAAAAAAAAAAAAAGAGACCAGAATAGAAAGTGCGAGAGCAGAGGGTGGGTCACTCCCTCCATTTGCCCCTGGTTGTGAAGTAATCCATCAGGTTTTACCAGTGCAATTACTGTCTCCGGGAGCATCCCCAGAAAGCGAAAGCACTGGCAGGGGAGAAAAATGATCCTCTCGAATTTCCCACGTCCTTCCTCCTTTGAAATCACATGTGCCATATCTGGCTCGCCCATGCTCCTTGGAATGCCTAGGCAAAAGAGGAGACTGGTGCAGAGTGGTCGGAAGCCCAAAAAGTCTGCATCATCTGGGGCATGCAAAGTTAGAGTGTAATTTACATTAGCAGCTTTAAAATGAAGTCCGGGGCTGGAAACACCGCTCAGGTGGTAAAGTGGTTGCCACGTGACCATGAAGATCCCCCAGTTTAGATTCCTACCATGCACATAAAAAGACAGGTAGAGTGGTAGGCATCTGTTATCCCAGCCTTGGGGAAGCAAAGACAGGCAGATCCCTGGGGCAGCTCTGGATAGTCAGCCTATAGTGAGGTCTCCATTCAGTGAAGGAGCCTGTCCTAAAATATAAGATGGATAGCTGGGTGGTGACGGCACACAGCTTTAATCCCAGCACTCAAGAGGCAGAGGCAGGTGGATCTCTGAGATCAAGGCCAGCCTCTCCTAGAAAGTGAGTTCCAGGACAGTTTGGACTATGCTGAGAAACCCTGTCATACAGATGATGATGGAGAGAGACTGGAGTGCCTGATACCAGCCTCTGGTCTCCATGTGCACATACACACAAGTATAGTAAGTAACACTGGAACACACACACACACACACACACACACACACCATGGATTTTCACTTTCAAAGCAAAAGCCAAAACAAAAATCCTTACTGTCTCAGGTACCTGCATTTAATACTTTTTAACCAGGAGTCTCCAAAAACCACCAGAACTCAGCATACTGAAGCCCTACAATATGTAAAATAGTACTATGTCATAACCTGGGAATGAAATATTGCCTCAACTAGAGATAATCTGCCACCTCCTGTAAACAAACAGTAAGCCTGTCAGCAGACCTGTGAGAAGGGTTACAGACAAAATGTAAGCAGTGGCCATATGAGCTTGAGCAGATGATCTGGTCCCTGGCTGGCTAAGGGTCAAATGCCAGTCAGTTAACCCCCTTCCTACTCCCTGGTGTAGTAGGTGTGGTCAGAGCCACCTCACTGCAGACAGTCCTGCCTTCCAATTCAGAACCTTGTGTTCAGTGAACAGGGATTTACTTTTCCGGCAGTTGATTGTGTTTTGTGCCCAAATCTGCTGGCCTGGCAGTGATTCGAGCTCTGTTTATTCAGCTTCTCTAAAAGAACCACTACCTGAATTGGAAAGTCAGGGTGCCATCTTCCCACCCAATGCTCTCGCAACTACACTTTACTGGACTCTCTCGGTAGGTTTGCAGCCCTAGGTTTTGTGAGGCAGAAGAGGAGAGGTGAGAGGGAGAAGAGAGGAAAGAACGTAACACACCTGGAGAGGGCAGCCCGAGACTCGAGCTTAACAAGTCGACATGGCCAGTGTCCATCACAAGAGTCAATCTGGAGACGAGCCAGGTGTCATGACCCGCAAGGTGAGGAACTACTGTGGGCCTCCCCATGTCTCCTCTCATGTGTGTGTTGTGTATGCGGGTGCACACAGGTGACAGTGGTCAACTTCAGGTGGTGTTCCTCGGGAGCACTTACCTTTTATTTTTGAGACAGTGTCTTTTACTGCCGCCTGGGGGCTTGCAGACTGGGTTAGGCTTGCTAACCCATGGGCCCCAAGGATCCACCCATCTCCATCGCCCCAGTGCTAGAATTGCACTTGGGCACCAGCATCTTGTGTGTTTTACTTGGTTCCTGGGGGGTAAAATTCAGACCCTTGTGCTTGCGCAGCATGCACTTGGGGAGCCGAGCCATCTCCCCAGCACCTACGCTTCAACACCGAAGCTCAAGTCCTGACCCGGTGAGACAAACGGAGCCGAAGAAACCAAGAGTCTCTGACACAAGTAGGGTGCATGTTTCACTGCGTCCTCGTCTATTATTTATTTCTCTCCGTGGCCCGAGGGGAAGTCCTGAAGACAAATACTCCCTTCAACAAACAAGTCAAATGACTTTCAAGTGAGATGGATGCAAGGCTAAGACGGACCCAGGGGCTGGAGACATTGTTTGTAAGTGACGCACCTGTGCACGCGACCCTCCCAGCACGACATCCTCTACACAGTCACAAAACAGGGAATGGAATCAGAATCTTCAGGGCCTTTCTATAACAAAGAATAAGTAATGTTTTACAACCATGGTTTTTTTTTTTTTTAATAGAAAGAAAGCACATTACTTATCACACTGCAGAGAGAGAAGTGGTTGTGGTGTGGGCAAAAGAGTGGCAATCAAACCAGTATATTACCTGGAATAGAAAGCTAATTATTTTAGATCCTGTGCTTACTTTAAATGTTTATAGTGGTAATTTGTTTTAAACATTTTTTTTCTTCTAAACTTTTTTTTTTTTTTTTTTTTTTTTTGGTTTTTCGAGACAGGGTTTCTCCGTAGCTTTGAAGGCTGTACTGGAACTTGCTTTGTAGCCCAGCAGGCTGGTCTTGAACTCACTGAGATCCACCCGCCTCTGCCTCCCGAGTGCTGGGATTACAGGCGTGCCACCACCGTCCGGCTAAACCTTTTATTTTTAAAAAGGTAAATTTTACGTGTGTGTGTGTGTGTGTGTGTGTGTGTGTGTGTGTGTGTGTTATGTGTTTGTGCTCATGCACATGTGTGCACAAACCTGTGCAAGGGAAAATGTATGCAGGTACCAAAGCATAATGTGATGTGAAGTTTGGGGGTCAACTTCCAAGAGTCTGTTCTCCTTCCAACTATATGGGTCCTAGGGATTGAACTCACGTCCTCAGGCTTGGCAGCAGGTTCCTTTACCCCCTGAGCCATCTCACCAGCTCTAAACTCTTACTTTGTTGTATCTACTTGTTAAGTTTTCCAATAGAAACACTTCAAGGCATTTGACTGAGCTGAGGAGGTACTTACATGGTCACAGTTTCTGGGGTTTCCCTGTCTCTGCACATCACTCCTTAGACAAAGAAGGCAAGAGTGGGAGAGCACATGATCCAGATACTATAGTGGTGGGCTCCAATATTATATAGTACATCATAACAAGATTTCTATTATGTGCGTATTTATTTACTTGTAGACTAGAACCATGCACTATTGAACTGGCATATGATTGTATTACAAATGGTCCATGAAGAGGGGAATGATAAAGGAGCTGTGAGGTCAATGTTGTCAGCACTTACCTGCCCCCCCCCCTTAATTTAATCAACAACTCCCTGATTAAGAACCATTTATCCAGCACACAGGAAAGAGGACTTCGTAAAAACACTGCTTTGGTTTTCAAGAGCAGCTTCTTCCTCACAAATGCTGCCAGACAAATGCACTATCCAGTCAAGCAAACAGAACCAGGACCACCACCACCGCAGGGAGCCTCACTGTCTCTGTCCTAAATATATTTCCTCCCGCCATGTAACTGCCCGGTCATTGTCTACAGCAGAGGGAGCTGCCTTGGCTAACTGGTTCTGTCCTTCCCTATGTATCTGCAGAACAGGGCTGGGGACAGACCAGTAGGGTCTGAGGTGGCTTTTCTTTGCAGATATGTTTCTAAGGAGACAGTGCAGGGTGCCATCACTGCGGCCTCCTCCATTTGTCATGGCCTAATTGAAGTCCTGTTGGCTGTGTGCCAGGCAGCTCTGTGCCACCTGGTGATGAATGGACTTTGACTGTCCTCCTATCAAGCTAAACTAACCCCTGGATGAGCTGGTTGCTCTCCTGAATGGTGTTCCCAGTCCAGGGCTCTGTGCTGCAAATAATCAATGTATATCAAAATAAGTTGGCCAGGTCCAGCAGGTAAGGGCAGAAGCCTCAGACACCAATACACAATGGCTTTCCTGACAAAGGCATGGCATCCCCACACTCACCTGGGAACCTCATCGGAGATTTTAATAAAAATAGTCAGGCCATAATGTAGCTTCTTGCTAACATTCTATTTAAAGTAGGACGTGCTTGAAATCACTGGGTAACCATTGCTCTCTCTAAATGAATAAGATGAAATTTACTACGAAATGGGTATGTGTGCCTGCCATCTATCCAGAGATAGTACAGCAAGCCAAAAACACATTGAATGCATTGTGTGTGTGTACATGCCTGTGTGTTCATGCATGTAGCTAGACGTAAACCTTACGTGTCTTCCTCAGTCCTCTTCTATCTTGGTTTTCGAGGCAGAGGTGTCTAGCTAGCCTGGAGGCTCATGCTGTAGACTGGGATGGCTGGACCAGTAAGTTTCAGGCACCCACCTGTCTCTACCTTCCCAGTGCTGGATTACAAGCATGCACTTGCATGCCTGGCTTTGAATGGAGGCTCTGGGGCTTGAACTGGAGCCCTAACGTTTGTACTGCAAGCATTTTCCCAACTGAGCCATCTACCTCCCCATACCGTAACGGGCGTTTCCGAGCTTGTGTAACACTAGTAACGGAAGAAGTCAAAGTTCAGAGAGGGAAGGATTTCCCAGACCCTCAAAATCTAAGCTCAGAGAAGCCAGAACCATGGCTGCAACCGGGCAGCGGCTCGCTTGGCAATAATCTATCATTGGAATTATTATTCAGAAACAGATGTTAACACATTTTTTAAATGTGGAATGTTGTGTTTATTCCATTTTTATTTGCAGTTTCCTTTCTTCTTTTAAGGTGCATAGTTTTAGAAAGATAAATAGTCATCAGTCAATGTTTTACAATGGAGGCCTAGGAAACAAAGAAAAAGAGAGCTAGAAGGCTGCAAGCTAAGCAGTGGCCAGGCCAAGACAACACTATTGATTCCCAGAACAAAGTTTCTTCATTTCCAAAATGTCACAATTCAATCAAAACAAGACACTCATTTCCTCTGAAGTATCTGCTCAGCTCACACCAAAGCAGAAGTCCACTTTCAAATCAGTAAACCAGTTGCTGTCTGTCTGGTCAAGCGTTAAGAATGGGGCTCGCTAAGCTGACTAGCATTTGGAGGTTCATCAGAAGAATCTTCTAAGTTAAATAACCCACTTTAACAACAAGGAGCAGGGCACACATAACCCTCACCCAGGCCCTTTACGGTAACAGTGATAACTTTCTCTGCTTAGGAAAACAACATAGTTTTTTATTTAAAAAAATTCAAGTAATAATATGACTTAAAGTGAAAACAATTCAAATAATGATATGATTTAAAATGAAAACCAAAACAAAACAAAACCACAGGGCCTTTCCCAGGCCAGACTCCCAGTGCCATTGACCAGCAGTTTCTTGCATGCTCTCTGACGAATGTTAGCCCTATAAATTCATCCCCATGTTTTTGTATAAGTGGAGACATACAAATTATGTTATTCTATGTCCTGATTCTCATAACTGGCAATGTTGCTTGGTAATTTTTCTTTTATATGTGTCTACATGTGTAAATGGATATAAGGGGCACCTTGCCTATGCTGGTACTTATGGAGGCTAGAGGTCAACACTGGGGATCTTTTACCCACCATTGTCTTACCTTGTTTGTTAAATGTGCTATTAGTGTGTGTGTGTGTGTGTGTGTGTGTGTGTGTGTGTGTGTGTACCATGGTATGTATGTGGAGGTCAAAGGGCAGCCCTCGAGAGTTTGCTCTTTTCTTCTATTGAGAGTTCCAGCGATTAAACTTGGGTCATCACGTTTGTGCAGCAAGAACTTTTTCCTGATGAGGCTGAGCCATCTTGCTGGCTCTCCACATTTTATTTATTTAATTATTTTAGACAAGGTCTATTACTGTACCTGGGGATTGCCATTTTTTGCCTATCCTGGCTGGGCAGTGAGCCTCTGGTATTCATCTGTGTCCATCTCCTTAGCTGCAGACTCGTGGGGTCATGCCTGGTTTTTACATGGGTGCATTTGTGCAGCGAACGCTTTCCCCACTGAACCACCTCCCCAGCCCAGTCTTTGTATGTCCGCATGTAGG
Organism: Onychomys torridus; assembly: GCF_903995425.1. Lineage (NCBI taxonomy): Eukaryota > Metazoa > Chordata > Mammalia > Rodentia > Cricetidae > Onychomys > Onychomys torridus. The sequence goes on from NC_050447.1 coordinate 64,983,663, forward strand.
ATTCCCCTCTTCCTTCTATGGAGTATTCCACTGAGAGACTACTTTATATGTTCTTACTCCAGCCTGCACTGTGGCTATTGGGATTGTTTTCAGCTTTTGCTCTGAAAAACAATTGTTAGGTTATTGTATAAATCTTTATGTACATCTCCTGTGTATTATATGCTTAATCAAAGCATACAATGACTATACAGTTTTGATTGACATCACCAAACAAAATTCTAAGGCAGTAGTTCTCAATCTGTGGGTCACAACCCCTTTGGGGGGGGTCAACCACTCTTTCACAGGAGTCGCCTAAGACTGTCAGAAAACACAGATATTTGCATTACCATTCATAAAATTAGCAAAATTACAGTTATGAAGTAGCAATGAAATAATTTTATTATTAAGTCACCACAACACATAGAGTCGTATTAAAGTGTTGCAGCTTTAGGAAGGTGAGAACCACTGCTCTAAGGTAGTATAAACAAGTACATCTAAGAACATCATGCCAGTTTCTACTTGACCTATGACATATGTGGGAGGTGATTTCCCATTGCCTCTTTAGCACTGAATATTGTCAAGGAGACAAGGAGAAACAGTGTCCTGGTTTCATTTGAAGTTCTTACTGGTGAGATTGGGGGTGCTTTGGTACTCTATTTATAGGTTTGTGGTTTTTTTTTTAATATCAACTGCCCACTTTTTGTTTTCCTTCTTTATTACATACAAAAAATTCCCAACCTCTGATCTTTAGATTATATACAAAAATCTGCCAATTTTTCTCTGTCGTTTGCTTTTGGTATACTTCACAGTAATAGTTTAAGATAGATATGTATAGAAAATCTGTGGAGAAAGAAATAAAAAGGAGAAGGGAAATTAAAACATTTCCTTACAGCTTATGAGGATCTGAGGTTGTGTCTTGCATCGAAAAGACTATCTCAGATCCAAGATTGTATGACAAATTCTCCTTTATTTTTTCCTAGTGATATCTTGAATTTAGAAAATTCAATCATTGGCTCAAATATCTACTTCACAACAGCCCAAAAGGCCTTTATTTCCCTGAAAACACCAAAACACCAAGGAAATAACAGTATTTTCAGGAGTAGCAAACAAAGATTACAGAATAGATGAAGACCCACGGAGCTGCATTTCATTAAAAAGAACTTTCCATTGGGTAAAGAGACTATGGAGACAGTTTCCTTTCCTGATGAGTTCTCATCTAGGTGTGGCAAGGCTTCCCTCAACCAAAAGAGAAGTCAGCTGAGCTGTGGGTGGTGGTTAAGGCTTCAGGAGTGGGTCACACAGAAATGCCCTCATTGTGAAAATATATTGGGCAATCACTCTCACATTCCCCCTCATAGTTAAACTGACAAAGCAGTATGAGTGAAGAAAAGGTCGGAAACAAAGAGAATTTTGAAGACCCAGGGACTTGCCCCAGTGCTTAGACTCCAGGATCCTACTGCAGCTAAAACACAAGACAAGTGTCTAGAATGAAAGCCCAGAAATTCAAATATGGAAGACAATCAAAAAAGGCAGAAGATAAGGAACAAGGCTGAGCTAGCACAGAAATCACCTCAAAGGATTTAAAGCTTCAGTTCAGATCTAAGGCAGATTTGGCTAGAGAGAAAGAATCTGAGTATTTTCCTTTTAACTTCTCATAGAGAAAGGTCCTACATTCTCTGGCAAATAAAATAAAAACATTACCATATGTTTGTTTTTTGATCATCATTGTGTTTTATATGCACATATTAAATGCAATAAAAACTTTAAGGCAGATAAACAGGAGACACCGAGCGATAATAAAAATCACAAGCACAGTTAATAGAAACAGACCTGTAGTTAGGTCCAGTTATTGGAATCAGATGCAATTACTTTAGAACAATTATAATGAACATTTTAAATAATGTAAGGGGAATTTAGATATAATTGGCAAATACAGAAGTATTTCAGAAGACAGGAGAAAGATTTCAGGACCCTAAGATGCAATATTTAAAATATACTTGTTCCATTGCGTTTTGAGTGAGAGCATTAGTAAACTTGAACACAGTCTGACGTGCCCAGTTGGGACAGAGTGTGGGAAAAGATTAAGAGTCAAAGGAGTCACGGGGTTAGCAACAAGAATCATAACTGGCCGGGCGGTGGCGGCGCACGCCTTTATCCCAGCACTCAGGAGGCAGAGGCAGGCGGATCTTTACAAGTTCGAGGCCAGCCCAGTCCACCAAGTGAGTTCCAGGAAAGGCGCAAAGCTACACAGAGAAACCCTGTCTTGAAAAACCAAAAAAAGAACAAAAAAAAGAATCATAACTGACTCCTCATCAGAAATGATGCAAGCCAGCAGACAATAAAAGAGTAACTTTCAAGAGGGAAAAGAAAATGCACCATCAACCAGGAACTCCGATCCAGTAAAGCCACCTCTCAGAGACACAGATGGGCAAGCCAGATACAAAAGGAACGTTCAAAGTGTGGCCATCACCGGCAAGGAATGGCAGATGTCTGATTCTGAGGACACAAAAAGACGTCTGGTCCCCAGAGTTCCCATTGGCTCATGAATATTAGTGTCATGTTCTCCCTGATAAGAAATCACCGTTCTTTTCCCCTCCAGTGGTGGCTGCTTAGTGGCTGATGTATTTTCCCAAACCCTCTTTCATTTTTCATTTTTCATTTCATTCTCTTCATTTTTCACTTTGTAATAACACATTGCCATGAGACATTAAGGAAAACCTCTAGACTTTGTACCCAGAAAGAGTACTAAGAGTATAATTATTCTGAGACAGAGGTTCCTCACTCACAATTTTTCCAGCTTTATACTTGTGACAATGAAGTGTTTAGATGTATTTCATAACATGTTAATTTGTGCTCTAATTGCTCACATTTAGTGCTGAAGCCCAGAGAAGAAACTGACACAGAAGAGAACACCATGTCTCTTCCAGAGTTTGGGGACCTCTAGGCAAACTGTTTCCTTCCTGCACATAAATTATCTTTCAATTAAATATGTTCAGTCTCACAAACTCTCTTCAGGAGAGTGCAATGAAAGAATGCAATACTGCCCAATGGTTTGTCAACATTCAGAGATGGGTGACGTTGCCTTTAATGAGATTGTACAAACAGAGACAGATGTGGGGGTGGGGTGGGGGAATAGTCATGTAACAAAGAGAAGAACAATAAAGAATTTCTCACTGATTTGTTAATTCTAAGCCAAACGGGACTCTTTTCTAAATGGCTACAATTTTAATTAACTATCCTCTGGGCAGTTATCATTTATCTGTAGCTTCTTTTAGCAAACAGTGTGGCTCCTACTAGGAAGTGTCACCTGCCTGCTGCCTTGCAATGGTGGCATGTCTCCAGTTACTTTGAAGGCAGTGTTTTCACTTTGTTTTTTTTCCCTCCCCTTAAGCATTAAGATTGGAATAAAAATCGGTGTCCTTTCTTTTACATACATACTAGTTTAATCCACAGTTGACGAAAGCCCTTCTTGATTTCTTTTGACGCTTCCTCCTCTCTGTATCAATTTTGTCCTTAGTTGACTGCCTTTAAGACTGCATGGTAACTAAGGCCTTGCTGGACACCACAGTCAAACCTAGTTTAAAAGGAAGAAAAGACGTAAGAGGAGAAAAAGGAAGAAGATTCACGTGCAAAGAACAGTGCTGGGGCACAGCAATGTCTGGCCTCAAATTATACTGCAGAACCATAGTGACAAATATAGTCTGATAGGAACACAAAAATAAACACACAGACCAATGGGACCAAATATAGGATCCAGAAACAAACCCACACCGCTACTTCCACCTAATTTTTAACAAAAATATTAAATTAGAAAAAAGATAACTTCTTCAATAAATGATGCTGGGGAAATAGATATTCACATTCAGAAGAATGAAATTACATTTATGTCTTTTACCCCAGGCAAAAATGAATTAGGACTGGGTCAAAGATATTAACATAAGACATGAAACTTTGAAACTGCTGGAAAAAGACAAAAAAGAAACATGTCAATATATAAGTACAGGTAAAGACTTTATGGAAAGGACTCTAACAGCCTAAGAAATAACCCTAAGAATTGTCGAATGGGAATGCATGAAATTAAACAGCTTCTGCACCAGGGTAAGGAACCACCAGAGCAAAGAGGTCTACAGAAGGATGACATCTGCCGACTCTATGTCTGGAGGGGTTGGTATCTAGATGGGTAAAGAACAGCAAAAAATAAACACCAAAAGTCAAATCTTCCAGTCACCAGGCTGTCTAAGGAAGTGAAGAGACAGTTCTAAGAAGGAACACAAATGGCCACTAAATATTTGAAAAAGCATCCATTGTCCTTAGCCCCCTGCCAAATGCAAATTAAAACTACTTTGAGAAAAAAAAAAAAAAAAAAACTCTTATGATCTTATGATTCCTTTTTTTTGGATTTATTTATTTATTGTTTTAGTTTTGTGAAGGTTTGTGTGTCTCTATGTGATTATGTGCCTTATGAGTGCAGGAGCCCGCAGAGGCTGGAGACATCAAATACCCAGTGTGAACTGAGTTCCAGGTAGTTGTTCAGGTCCATTGTAGGAAGACTCTGGTATTTTGTAGGAGCAGTACCAGATTTTTGTTTGTTTGTTTGTTGTTGTTATTTTGAGACAAGGTTTCTCTATGTAAACCTGAAACTCGCTCTATAGACCAGGCTGGCCTTGAACTCACAGAGATCTGCATGCCTCTGCCTCTGCCTCTGCCTCTGCCTCGGCCTCTGCCTCTGCCTCCTGAGTGCTGGGATTAAAGGTGTGCACCACCATCACCCAGTTCAGTTCCAGCTCTTAATCACAGAGCTGCCTTTCCCCTAAAGTTCTAGCTTTCTTGTCTTGGTCAAAATGGCTGACATGGAGAAAACAAGGGCAATATATGTTGGTGAAGATGTGAGGGAAAAGAAACCCAGGGCCGCATACTCCCTAAAAAGCGAAAAGTGGAATCACCACTTGACCCATGGCTACCATTCCTAGGTGTTACCCCAAGGGGCATCCTGTCACAGAGCCACGCCCACTCATGTTTATTGCTGCACTCCTCACTGTAGCTAAGAAGTGCAACTAGCCCAGGTGTTCTTCAGCAGACGAATGGGTAAGGAACACAACACAACTGTATTCATTGTGAAGAAATGCTAGTCTCGACTTTTGCAGGAAAATGAGTGGTACTGGAACTCTTCTTGTTAAAGAAGATAGACGAGCCCCTGAAAGACAAACATGCCAGATTTCCTCTCATAAGACCACAGTTCCTAGGTTTTAGCGTGTGTGTATGTGTGTGTGCGTGCGTGCGTGTGTGCGTGCGTGCATGCGTGTGTGTGTGTGTGCGTGTGTGTGTGTGTGTGTGCGTGTGTGTGTGTGTGTGTGTGTGTGTGTGTGTGTGTGTGTGCAGAGGAGTGCTAAGATCATAAAAGCTTTCAAGGCACCCTAACAGGGGGAAGATGAGATCTTAAATGAGGGAGAGGCAAACCAGAGGGTAATATTACACAAACACTATGAAAGAAGCAGGCTGTTGTTGGGAGGCAGAAAGGGAGCCAAGAGGGGACAGTTAGGAAGAAGAGAGTAGATGAGGGGAAATAAGAACTAAGTATGTATAAAATTGTCATAGGCCAGGCGGTGGCGGCGCACGCCTTTAATCCCCGCACTCGGAAGGCAGAGGCAGGCAGATCTCTGTGAGTTCAAGGCCAGCCTGGTCTCCAAAGCGAGTTCCAGGAAAGGTGCAAAGCTACACAGAGAAACTCTGCCTCGAAAAACCAAAAAAAAAAAAAAAGAAAAAGAAAAAAAGGCATAGTAAAATCCAAACTCCTATGTGCTAACTTTCATAAAAAGGAAATGTTCCTCTAATTCAAGTGCACCTTTCCAAGAATACATCTCTAATTTAAAGAGGCTTCTTAAAGCTACAGAAATGTTTACAAAGTAAAACACTTAAGTCTAGGAAATAACATGGAGCTGGCCAGCCTGGAGTAACTCTGGGCTCAGAGCTACTCTCCTGGACATTAAATTAAAATGTTGGCGTTAAAACTACAGAAGCTTCAAAGTTCAGGCACTCCTCATCTTACTTAGATCACCCCAACTGCTGCTTGCTGCAGCTCCTTTATTCTTCCAGGCCATCTACACACTGTTCCAGGGGATTGTTCTCTTCCAGGCCATCTACACACTGTTCCAGGGGATTGTTCTCTTCCAGGCCATCTACACACTGTTCCAGGGGATTGTTCTCTTCCAGGCCATCTACACACTGTTCCAGGGGATTGTTCTCTTCCAGGCCATCTACACACTGTTCCAGAGGGACTTTTCAGAGACACAAATTTGATCACATGACTTCCCTGTGATCCTGGTGCTCCCATGTGCAGCTGTGCCTGGCCTCTGCCTGTACCTTCAGCCTCATCTTTCACTGCAGGCCCAGGACCTTCTACCAGGCACTGCTCAGCAGCATTGTTATAACACACTCTATGCTTCTGGGCCTTCAGCGCCTCTACACCCTGCTCCCTCTTCTGGAACGTTCTTTCTTCCTTAGCCTTCTGTTAAAATTCCATTTATCCATCAAAATTCCATCCAAATACCCTTTTCTTTGAAAAAGTCCATTGCCAGCCAGAAGAAGCTGACTGTGTCTGATGCAATATTAATATTATTTAACATTGGGCGGGGTATCTGAATCAAATCCCTGTATCTGGAGTTCTATCAGCACCACCTGTGTGGTCTCATCAAGAGCCAGGCAAAGGCTGGGTTTTTATCCTTTCTAGACATTATCGAGTTAACCTGTACCTACATCATGGATGCTGGAAGACTCTTCACTCTTAGGTCCAAAGTAGAGGACTTTCTTTTTTTTTTTTTTTTTTTTTGTTTGTTTGTTTGTTTTTTGTTTTTCGAGACAGGGTTTCTCTGTGTAGCTTTGCGCCTTTCCTGGAACTCACTTGGTAGCCCAGGCTGGTCTCAAACTCACAGAGATCTGCCTGCCTCTGCTTCCTGAGTGCTGGGATTAAAGGCATGCACCACCACCACCTAGCCCAGGACTTTCTTATTTACAACAAAAGTGAAATATAGACTCTCTCTCTCTCTCTCTCTCTCTCTCTCTCTCTCTCTCTCTCTCTCTCTCTCTCTCTGTGTGTGTGTGTGTGTGTGTAAAACTCACAGGAGTTGATTCTCTCATTATATGGGACTTGGGGATTGAACTCAAGGTATCAGGCTTTGTGGCAAGTGCCCCACACTCCCCACCCCAGTTACTAATCTCTGGGTGGACAAGAAGTCATTCTCTTTTCAGGTAAACCTCTTTTCTAATGCGTTATCATGTTAATGGCAATTGTGCCACCAACACAAAATGATTCCATGATCCCTCCAATAAACATAAAGCCTTCTTTCTTTTAGATGGGGTCTTACTATGTAGCTCATGGTCATGGTCTTGCCAGGAGACCAGCTGGTCCTCATACTCATAGAAATCAACCTGCCTCTGTCTCCTTAGTCCTGGGAGGGATTAAAAAGTGTGAACCACACCACGTACAGCCACACCAAGCTGAAACCATCTTTCTTATCTGCTCTTAGTCCTATAAAGTTGAAGCAGTAAAGGTGCCTGCCTGCATTCTAGTCCTGTTGGGAGGGCCAAGTTGAAAGAATAGAAGAAATATGCTTGGGAGAGCACTCAGCCCAGGCCACCGCTGTGTCAGCTACTCATCATCATTTCACACACATCAGCTACAAGAGATGACTGCTTAAAATATTTCAATCGTTGTTGATACAGAAGCCAGAAGATAGGAACTCCTTTCCTAGTGTTAATGCTTCCATTCAGAAAGCAATATGTGAATCCCAGCCCACGGGAGGCACAGGCAGGTGGACCTCTGTGAGTTCAAGGCCAGCCTGGTCTACAGAGTGAGTTCCAGGATAGCCAGGGCTACACAGAGAAACCCTGTCTTGAAAAACAAACAACAACAAGAGAACACCCAGAAAACAATGTGTCTGGGAAGAAGAGTCCATTGGCTCACTGCTCCAGCTGCTGCACAGAGAACAAGCAAGTCAACTCCAGTTCTGTGGTGGCTCGATGTGAAATGTGTCCCATGGATTCATGAGTTTGAACACATGGCACCCAGCTGCTGATGTGCCTTGAGACAGAGCCTCAATGGGGGAAGTAGGCCACTAGGACCTGAGGTTTCTTTCCCAGCCCCACCTCCAGTCTAGTCTCTACTTCCTGGCTGTGGCCATCCACCCCACACTTCTGCCACTGTCTTTTCCCCCACTCTGAAGGACAGTAGCCACTTAAACTCTAAGCTGTAATTTACCTTCCTTCTTTAAATTGCTTTTTTTAAAAAACAGGCTTTTATCACAGCCTCAAGGAAAATAGCTGGCACCCTGTGCTTGGGGGGTGGCCAGACTTAATGAATCTCCTTTATCTGGACATCACCCAAAAGAGGAGATTCTGGTCTACAGCAGGCACTTGACAAATTCCTGCAGAATTAATAAATAAAGGAATTCATGAATGAATGATGACATTTTTACTGAAACCACTTAGTACTGTTGTTGGCCCATATATCTCATAGGAAACCATAACAATTATTTTCTAGACATTTTTTTCCTGTATAATTCTTTGAATTGGTGTTTCTGAAACTGTGGCCAGAGATTAACCTCAGGCGTCTTTCATACTCTCTATCTACCCACCTTGGTTTTAGATAGTCTCTAACTGATTTGGATCAGCTATCTGTTTAGAAAGCCCCAGGAATGTGCCTGCCTCCATCTTCCCAGAGAAGAGATTACAAGGGCATGCCCCTGCACCAGACCCTTTTCTGGGGTTTCTGGGGATTGACCTCAAATCCACTCTGCCAACCTAGTTCTAGCTCCCCAGCTCCCAACCAAATTGTTTGACTATTAAAAAAAAAAAACAAAACAAAAACAAAAAAAAAAAAAAAAACAAAAAAAAAAAAAAAAACTGGAAGAAAGGATTCCCTGCCCTTTAGCACCATGCACTATTTTGCGAGCTCGAAAATGCAGTCTTTTAAAAGACATGTGCTTAACTGCTCTCTGGTGTATAATAAATACCCAAAGTGCCTCTCACCCCAGAAACATTAGAGCTGAGAAATGCTTATGCTTCTGTGTGTGAGATGAGATTGCCTACAAGGGTAAGCTTTCTTTAGATTTGGCAACAAGACCTGCACTGTTTCTTCTCTGAGTCTACCTAGAATGGGGATTTAATTGCTATGGCTGAGGGCAATTGCTCAGTTCTGGTGACACATACCTGCCTGGTTAGCCACAGAGACACAGCTTCCCTGTGCTTCTCTTCAAGGAGAGAAGATAAGAAAACTGATGGACGGGGCAGTTTAATTAGAGGGCACTTACCAGTAGAAATTCCAGTCCCGGGTCCAAACCCAAATGGACTCATTACATGTGAAGAGCTTTTTACACACATATGTGTCTACTGAATCTAATGACATATATGAAAAAATACCATTGGCTGTCTTTGCCTATTGGTTCCTCACTGTGGATTCAACCAGTGCAGCATCAAGAGTATTATGATGCCGACAGGAGATCAGGAAACCAAGGTCAGCCTGGGACACAGTAGACTGTCTCAAAAAACAAAAACAAAAAACAAAAAAAAAAAACCCAAGAAGTTAAAAAATTTTCTAGAAAGTTCCTCAAAGAAAAATTTGATTTGCCACACACTAAGTGCTATACTAAATTTATTTGGATGAATATATTCACATTATATTGGATATTATAAGTAATCTGATGTTTTGAAGTATACAGGGAGATGTGCTAAGATGTGTAGGTCACATGTAGATATATCTGTATGACTTGAGAATCTCTGACTGTTGATTATCTAATGGGAGGGAAGAGTTTCCTAGAACCACCTCCACATGGATAGGAAAAGATCAAAGTCTATTCTCCGTTCAGCCAGAGACTTAGCTTTGAGCAGTTGTAGAATAACATTAACTAAAAGACAACTTTTTTTTCCACATCCAGATGTTGTTATATCCCAAGTTACATATTTCATTCAAGGTGGTCAAACATTTGCTCTGAGCTGTTCTTATGCCATCTAAAGTACTCATCACACTAGAGCGAGGGTGTCGGATAAGTAGTTTCTCCTCTGCTTCCTTCATTAGTAATAACTACATAGACCCCGTCGCACCTGAAACAGTCTGCACAGCAGACTCAAGCTCATTCTGGTGAAAACTGTAGTGTGCACCAAATACTAGATACTAAGAGAACTAAAAGATGCTCGTGAGTCCCAACAAGGAAGGGAGACTCGCATCAGGGTATTGCTAGAGATTGGCCAGCACCCTCAATCTCTTGAACATGTGGGAAGAATGAATTTCTAAACATTCAGTGCAGGTAGTTGGAGATCCTTTGATGTGTTTTGGAAAGTGCAATGTATGCCTAAGTGGTATCCTGTGATACCAGTCTGGGCCAACCAACATTCCATGCTGTATCCATCATCTACACCCTCTCTCCATACCTATGTGACCAGAAAGCAGAAAGCATGAGATAGGAGAACTAACCAGTAGTAGACGCAGGTCTGAGGAAGTGTTGTCTGACAATACTGTGTGATGTGCAAAGATGTTTATATAAACAGAAAAGAAGAGGATTTGTGTAAAGCCACTGGGTTTGTAGCTGTTACAGAAATATATCCAGTTCTGTCTGTCCTTGGTCCCTTAGGTCCCCATCGAGCTCTCCTGTGTCCTCAGTATGCTAGAATCTCGTCTAAAGATCAGCCCTCCCTCTAACTCAGTGATTTCTCTGGTGGTAGCAGACCTTAACATGTGCCCTGTTAGAAGTGACCCTTAACCAACAAGGGGTTGGTGACTGAGGATCTCAGCTGCTTCGTCTCTTGAAGAAACGACTACCTGGGATGATCTACTTAGTATTTTGGAGTTCTGAGCAAGACTGAGGTCCCGACAGCAGCTGCTTCCTCGTTAGTGCAAGCTTGAGGTCTCCTTTCTTCTTATACCCCACTTCCTCACTCCTCCATGCAGCTTCCTGAAGTCATTTTTTCAGATAAATGACTAACACCCAATTCCCCACTTTACTGCCTGGCTGTTGTGTGGAGCTAAGTAAATACATGGAATAAATCTGGCGTTCGTTTCTCTCGTGCGCGATGAATGAAGATGAATGAATAAAGTATGTAGCCTAACACTTTTAAGACTGTGAATTATACCTCTGTCTGTAGCCCTAGAGCTTGGACCACTAAATTAGGGTAGTCTAACTTATCTAATATTTAAGGAAACTAAAAGCAGTAATTAATAATAAGAAAAGATTTGCGAATGTTAAATTCTATTTTAAAATTCTAAACTATATATATGTGTGTGTATGTTTTATATATGTGTATATAGTGTTTAAAGATTAATTTTATTTCTATGTATCTATGTGTATTTCTGTCACATGAGCAAGGGTGCCCTAAGAGGCCAGAAGAGGATGTCAGGTCCACTGGAACTGGCTTTACAGGTTTGTGAGCTTCCTGGCATGGGTGTGTGGAATGGAACTTGGGTCCTCTGAAAGAGTGTTAAGCACTCCTAACTGCTGGCCCTTTCTCCAATATGAAAGTATATAGTTTTAAAAAGAGTGTTTCTGATTATATACCGCAGTCACTGTATAAAATCTGGGCAATACAGGAAATCCTAAAGAAGATGATAAAGTATATTCATTATTTCATAGTGGCTTTTCAAGTTTAACTTTACAGGTCTTTGGTAGATTGTGTGTGTGTGTGTGTGTGTGTGTGTGTGTGTGTGTGTGTGTGTGTGTGTGTTTTGAAAAACTAAGATATTATATAGCACATTATATAAATAGCATTGTTTCCCACTCATCAAGAAATAAATGTATTGGCTTGTTGACACATACTTGTAATCACAATGTTCAAGAGGGACAGACAGGAGGGTCTTGAGTTCAAGACAAGCTTGAGATATATAGTAAGTTCTAGGCCAGTCATGATGCCTAGTTTGTCAACTTGACAAAACCTACAGTCACTGGAGAAGGGAGTCTCAATTGAGGGGTTTCCTAGATTAGTTTGGCCTGAGGGCATGTCTCTGGGGTAGTGTCTTCATGTAGGAGGATTCAGCCTACTGTGGGGCACATCATCGCTTGGGCTAAGAAACCTAGCTAAATACAAGCATTCAGGCAAGCCAGCAAGCAGTGTTCTTTCATGGTTTCTTATTCAATTTCCTGCGTGAGTTTCTGCCCTGACTTCCTTCTCTGATTGACTATAATCTGTAAGCTAAAATAAACTAATTTTTCCCTTAAATTTTTATTTCTCAGTGTTTTAGCACAGCAACAGAATAAAGGTAGAACATAGGGCTACATAAAAGACTGTCTCAAAAAAAGGAAAGAAAAAAGCACAAAGAAAAGAAAAGGAGGAAAAAGAAAGAAATATGGGGCCTCCAAGAATACTACAGGCATTTTGTCGTACGTCTGTAGCCCCATCAGTCTGTGCCATATAAATGTTGGAGTTATTCTTACCCAGGCTTAGTTGATGTATTCACATATAAGTATTCCAAAGTCAGAAAGAATTCATATTAACTGAGCAAATTTCAAGAGATTAGAGATTCTGTTTCTTTTCTATTTTGTTATATCCAAAGTTTAGAGAAATGCTCGGCAAAATAAGCTTTCAATAAATATTTATTAGATAAAAGGAGGAATAATCAAAGCATCCAACACTATCTTACTGCCTAGATTAGATTCAATATGGAGTACTGAGCAAGCATCAGGGTGGAGGAGTTGGGGCCAGGGCTCGGTCAGTAAAGTGCTTGTCGCAAAAATATGAGGACCTAAATTCAATCCCCAGTACCCGTTGAAAGAGCAGAGCTCAGTAATGCAAAACTGTACCCCCAACACTGCGGAGGTGGAGACAGGTGGCCCTGGAGCTCACTGGCCAGCCAGCCTAGCAGAATTAGAAAGCAACAGGTTCAGTGAGAGACCCTGTCTCAAAAAATAAAGTGGAGAGCAACTGAGGAAAAGACTTGATAATGACCTCTGACCTCTAAGTGCATGTGTACAGGCCCTCTAATGTAGATTCCACCATATACATACAACACACACACACACACACACACACACACACACACACACACACACACACAAATCAATGTTGAGCCAGGGCTTCTCCAAACACCAGGTTTCTAGGATAATTACTGGTTACATTTGCTCTACTTTATTCCTTTATCCCTATGTAAGACCTTCCTCACACCCACAGCAACCACATCCACACCCCAACCTGATAACCCTGAGCAGCCTAGAGTTTTCTATCACGTCTCTGTTGTATACACTGCACTCCTCAAATCATTCACACAAAGTCACACTTGTCAACATGAGTGAGTGTGAGTGGCAGTGCTAGCGTCTAGATTTCCTCTTACAGACTTGTTCTGCCACTAGTTCTGGTCTTCAAGCACGTGCTTACCGTCCTGTCACTTAGCAGAGGCCAGGGTCAAAGGACTCAGGGCTGACAGTGTCACCAACCCTTCCACATCTTTTTCTGTTCTGCTCCAGACAAGAACTTTTTAAAAATGTAATTTTATTCCTTATGATTATTTCACATGAAGTCCCATATAGAACATAAATGATGAGTTCATCATCTCATTCACAATAAACTTCAGATTTTGTGATTTTATTCACATATTTGCTTCAGGATAAATACCAGTGATTCTTAAAACTGTTGTTGTTGTGTTTTGGTTGGTTTTTTTTTTTTTTTTGAGAATTCAATGAATGCATGCAGTGTATTTCAATCATATTTTGATTCCTCCTGCACATACCATTCACATTCCCCTTCCAACTTAATGTCATATGTGAGTGTGTGTGTGTGTGTGTGAGAGAGAGAGAGAGAGATACTGAGCACAACCATTGCTGTCCAGTGTGGGGCCATCCACCGGGGCATGGTCAAGCTACAAGGGACCACGCCCTTAAAGAAAACTGACTCTCCCTCCCTTGCAGCCATCAAGTCTGAATAGCTCCTGAGCCAGGGGTGGGGTCGCCTGTGCCCCTTCCTCATCCAGGATCAAACAAGGACCTTCGATCTGTTTCACTATCAGCTCCTGCCTCTGGAGGGCTCGGAGAACTTGGAAAGGTGCTGCCAGAGGCTAAGAGACCCAATTCCAAGACCACTTATCTGTGACGTCACCATCTGGTGATTTCAGATGTCACCTGGTTGAACTGGCCCCACAGGAAAAATGTGACTCTGAAAGCTACTTTTAAGAGTTACATTTTAACTGGTGGATAAGCAGGAGAACTATCTTTGGCAAACTTGTTTCACAAGCGATTGCTCCACACCTGGAGTACAATTCAAACCTTCCCCACATCTGAAGGCCGGCCATGTGGGCTCAGCTCCCAAGCAGGTTCTACCTTATAATCTTGTGTTATCTGTCATTTCCTTTCAAAACTAAAAGTTAATGGTGGTTATGATAGGGAAAGACAAAGGGAACCCAGGAAGAAAGAGAGTTATTGGTGGTTGTGTCAACCATAGAATAACCCCATGACATCCATCTTTGAAGATCTCACAGGGCACTGGAGACATGACCTAGGGGTTAAGAGTGTTCACTGCTCTTCTAGAATGCCTGAGTTCAATTTCCGGCATCCACATCAGATGGCGCAAAACCATCTTTAAGTCCAGGATCAGGTGACCTAATGCTTTTTTTAAGCTGGCATGCACTTGCAAGCATGTGTGCAAACACATACACATAGACACACATACATAAACATATAGAAAAACCTTTTTTAAAAGGAGCTGCAGATATAGTGGGCAAGTCACTCAAGATGAACTACATTGCATTGAGCAGGATAGAATGAGCGAGTCATTAATGGATGGACCGTCCTGGCTGGCTTTAATTGTGAAATATGTGTAATGCACTGTCCAAATCCAATACTACAATACTGAAGAAACAAATGAAAATAGTTATTATCTTTTAAAAATGTGGTCTTAGGAGTTACAGGACCCCAGTCATGTAGTTAGACACGATATTCCACGTGATCATGAGAACACACGTATAGCAGATAGTAGTGACGAAGGGCTGAACAGGGCACAGGTGACAAGGTCTGTGGTTCCCCAGCCCTGAAGTTCCCTCGGCCTCAGTTTCCTCATACAGTAACAGTAGGTAGTTATAAGGGAAAAATCTGGTTCAAAAGTCCTTAGGAACCCAAACACAAGAATACACTAACAAAGATGTCAGGAGGCTAGGAAGGATAGGGATGCCCAAGTTTCCTAAGCAACATATTTCACCAAAAATATTCCCCTTACATTGTCATTTGGGTTAAATCACTCACACTGATGAAATGCCAGGAAAGAATGAGTTATTTCTACAAAGAGTCATGGAAAGAGATTTTGTTCAAGTATCTGAGTTCTGGTGGCAGCAGCTCTCTGTGCCAGCACACAGCACGGGAACACTGCAAAGTACACCATGCTGAGAAAAATGTGTCTGACATCGCAGCTGATTCAGCAATCTGCTGCTAGCATCACTAGGAGTGAAAGGGCTTTTCTCTTAGTCAAGGCCAAGACTGGGGCTTTGAAACTGATCCTCCATCTCTCTGCTACAAATTACCATGGAAAAAGTAAGAACTCTCTTCAAAGTGCACTCTTAACTCCTATAGGTTCCTGGCAGAGGGAACCAAGAACGAGCGAGCTGGGCACCTGTGCCCAGTCTCTTCATCAATATATTCGGCATCTGTTAGGTGCTGGGCAACATGGATGTCCCTGCCACACAAAACAAGAAAAGGAAGAAGCCTATTTTCACAGAGTTCAGAGTTCAGGGAATCATAGCCTGTGATGTTAACATTCATTGTCAACTTACCTGGGTTTCGAATACCCACAGAAGCACATCTCTGGAACATCCTCAAGGGTGGTTCTGGGGAGGTTTAACCAAAGAGAGAAGACTCCCCTAAATATGGGTGATAATTCCAATGGCAAGGGTCCCAGAATGAGGAAAAAGAAGAAAGCACTCCCTGGCTACAGATGCAATGTTACCAACTGCCTCATATATTCAGGTCTTGAAGTTACTTTAGCTCAGGTGATCTTTTGGGCACAGCATCAGGAAGCTCAAGGTCTCAGTCAGTGCCTGAGCATGTACCCACCTTCCCTCTCTTGCTCTGTTTCTCTCCATGTATATCCCCTGTACATTTCTCAGTACATGTTACCTTTGCACAGCAAGGGCATAGGAAGTTTCATTATGAGCTTCCATGCATACACAGAATGATTATTTGACCATAGTCAGCCCTTGGGATGGCTAACCTTCATTATCAACTTTGACCATAGTGTGCCCTTGGGATGGCTAACCTTGGTTGTCAACTTTATAGGCCCAGGAAGACAGACAGCTTGGAATGGAGTTGGGAGGTATTCATCTCACACTTTGTTTTTGTCTTTTAAAGTTGTTTTGGTTATTTGTCTCCCTGGGATTTTATGTGAATTTTAGGACCAGCTTACTGATTTCTATAAAACACAGAACAAAACAAACAAACAAAAAGGAACAGATGGGATTTTGAATGGGATTATGTTGCTACAGAACTACAATGATCAAGGCAGTGTGGTAATGCTATAAGGAAAGAAAAATCAGTTAAATTGAATTAAAAAGTCCAAAAACAAATCCTATACTTATGATCAATTTAAGGTCAGATGACTTTTTTTTTTTCACAAGTGTGCCTATATAATTCAGGGGGCAAAGAACGGCCTTTTCAACAAATGGTTCTAAGACAGACACACTGAAGCAAATTTACAATAATGTAAATAAATGTGAGCCCATACTTCCTACCATTTATAAAAATCAACATGGAAAGTGTACAAAAACCTATGCAAAATGGCAAAAACTTTAAAGCTGTTTGGCCTGAGGGTTAGGCAGTGTTTTCTCCTCTGCCCCCAAACAATGTAGTGTTCTTTGAGAGTCAGCTTCTTACCTTGCAAGTTCAGTTGTGCGGCTATGCATTATTCCTGCTGTAGGGGGCGCTCTATGGGTCAGCTCTGTGATGCAGCTCATATAGGTGTTCCTGGTTGGATGATGTGTACATGTGCATGCATGCATTAATGTTCACATGCATACACACACACACACACACACACACACATGAGAGAGAGAGAGAGAGACAGAGAGACAGAGACAGAGACAGACAGACAGACTTACAAAGCTTAACTCTATCTCTTCCTAGGTTGCTAACAATAACCATCTTTCTCAGTATATTGGTCTTGAAACAGTTTTAAATATAACCTGGAGCATTTTAAACAGAAGTGAAACGGAATTTAACAAACTATGTAAAGCAGAATTATGAAAAGTATGCATCTTCTGATGGTCCCTTTGGAGACTGAAAGAAGTGCGAAAGAGTGAATCCTTCCCAAGAGAGCCTGTGCAGCTGTGGGACACGGCAGGGAAGCACTGGGGCTTTCCCTGGGTGCTGTAGTGCACTCCAGCCATGGGGCGTGTATTGAAGGGTAAGTGCGTAAAAAACTCACTCTCTGAATGTTAAAGCAGTGAAGAGGTCATGGTGGCAGCTCAACCAGTAACAGCAACAAAGCTCATCAACACAGTTCTCCTTCCCAGCTCTAGTGTTTGCTGAAAAACTCAACCACATATATGAATGAGTTGAGAGTATTGAGATAGCCCTGTTTCCTCTATGAACTCTCATTTAATACTTAGACAATCTGTACTGCTGTTGTGTAACCATTTCCTTCCTGCAAGAAGCTCCTAAAGCAGGAAAGCCAACAATTCAAAATGGCTTCAGGAAGTCCCTGAAACTGACCAGACTCACTAGGCCCTTCCCTGCCAGAGTAAGCAATAAAAGCTGAGAGTCTGCAGGGCATGGTGATGCAGGTCTTTAATCCCAGCACTCGGGATGCAGAGGCAGGTGGATCTCTGTAAGTTCAAGACCAGCCTGGTCTACAGAGCTAGTTCCAGGACAGTCAGGACTATTAGGCAGAGGAGCCCTATCTTGAAAACAAACAGATAAAAATAAAATAAAATAAAGTTGAGAGTCCCTCTCAGACAAACTGAGCTGCCACCAGACCAGCTGCCTGGGAGAAACAAAAGCAGTGGAGCTGCCTGGAAGAACTTTAGACCAACTGAGGCACCTGGAAAGGACAAGCTACAGCTTGTTGAGCTGCCTGCAGGGTGTGCAGTGTGCTCCAGGATCCTAGATTTATGAGCTGTCATCCATGCTGGGATGGGCCTTGGTGACTGAGTCATTTCTGCTCCTGTAAGTAACCCCTCACCCATATTCCTGTAAGTAAACCAATAAAGCCCATTTGTTCCCTAAGTTGGACTTTGGTGCTATCTATACTTTGGTCTGTTGTGGGATCCCTATTTGGGGTGAGAAGATGTGTGCACAGCATCTATAACAGGGAAAGTTTTCTCACACAACAGCTACCAAAAATGAAATTGAGTAAAAGCACAGTGAACTAAGAAAACTGATAAATGAGTAGTTTAAAAGTGTGTGTGTTGTGTGTGTGTGGGGGGGGGGGTTAGGGGGAGGGGAGGGTCCCAATGGCAAAACCAAGAGAAAAGTAGATAAGATGTTAGAACCTCTTTTTTCTCTGGGTCCTAGAAAGTTACATGGAGGCTGGGTTGAGTTGAACTGTGGTGTCTCATCTTTCCTGGGGTTTACATTGTTGTGGTGTCTACAGTGGACAAGTGTCTGATGTCCATAAGAGCTGCCAGCACAGTGGGAATTTCCTTCGTTTGCATATGCAGGGCCTGAGCTGGTCACACTTAGCTTGCATTCTGAGGGCTAGGCAGAATCTCTTTTTTTCTACCTATGTCACAAGCCACACCTCCTGGTTGGCTGATGTCATAACTCTGGTTGTGTTCCAAGTGCTCTGGATACTAGGAGCAGTCCTAGTACTGAGAAATAGGCAGAGGACCTGTCTTTGCACTTCCAAGGCCTCCTGAGTGTGATTCACCCCACTGAAGGGATGCTGTCTTGCATACCATGTTCACCCCTTGAACTGGTTACTTTTCTGTTACTACAATGAAATAGCATGGCCAAAAGCAACTACAGAAGAAGAGTTTATTTTGGCTTATGGCTTCAGAGGGATAGCATTTATACTGGCAGACTATTTCTGTGATGTGTCTCTTCATCCTTCCGGATTAATATGCTTCCTTTATGAAATTCTCTAAGCATCTCCTTTGCTCCCCTTCATGCCCAGGCACACCCTCCATCACTCATCTCCACAACAAGCATTTGCATACTGTTTATTGAGTTCTTATTATAACTGTTCTCTTATTAATTAATGGACTTTGCTCTTGTTATTTTTTTTAAGACAAATTAGGTAGAAATATCTGAGGATAGACACATGCTCCTCCTGCGTCAGATAGTTATTACCTACAACACACTTGGTAATGAAGTATAAAGTAATTTACAGGTTAAAAGAGAAGAGCTGTATTTTGCTTTTTTGTTTGTATGTTTTTTTTTTTTTTTGAGACAGGGTTTATCTGAGGTGCCCTGACTGTCCTGGAACACATTTTGTAGACTAGGCTGGCCTCAAACTCACAGAGATTTTCCTGCTTCTCAGGGACTGGGATCAAAGGTGTGCACTGTAGATTTAAACAAGGCAGAAAATATCAAAGTGTGCCATCTCAGGGCTGAGACGCAGTGAAATCAAGCATGTTTTCTTGAGCTGCACGGTAGTGAGGCAGCCATTAGCAGGCTTTTATCTGACCCATCTGAGACTCAGAACCCAGCAGGAGGCAGAAGGCACTGTGGAGAAACGACTGGACAATCCAGCTACACAGCAATAGTTTTAATATTGATGGTTTATGGCTCTTCACAGGAACTACTGGCTTTCAGCCAGGGGATGCCACAGTTGCTGCCAAAGTTGTCACTGGCAGTCCCCAGCCACTTCTACCCAGCTCACCCCACTGTGAGGACAGTGTTTCAGGTGCCCTGACTACTAGGCTTTATATGAGGTAGCAAAAAAAAAAAAAAAAAATACAGATTGTTCAGGTGAAGATGGGGGTCAGCTTTGGTATCTGCCAGGGCCATCCTAAACTAAACTGACACCTCAGACAGTTTGTTTGTCCTTCTATCCCTTGCTTGTCCATTTCCTGCCAAATATCTGGCTCTTCATGCTAATCCCAGCTCTTTCTTTCTAGATATGGCTTGGCAACCATTCAATTCTCAAGCTCAAGGATGAGTGTTGCCACAAGGCATCACCCCATGGCTTTAGATGAGGAAACGGGAGCTCAGGAGGCCCGGCCACTTCTTACGGTAGCACAGCCAGGGGAGTACTTAATATTTGAAAAATATTTCTGTCTTGGTCACTTTTCCATAGATGTAATAAAACACTGTGACCAGGGAAACTTATCAAACCAAGTGTGTAATTGGACTTAAAGTTTCAGAAGGCCAGCGTCCATGACAGCAGAGTAAAGGAACATCAGAGAACTCACATCTTGATCCACAACCATGAAGCAGAGAAAGAGAGAGAGACACACACTCCTCCTCTAGCAAGGACACACCTCCTTATAGGGGTAATAACAACTTGTATATCTCTCCTCAGTCCTGATGGGCAGTGTTCAGATCGCCAAGACTTTCTACTAGAGTACAAAAATGCAAGCTTTCGACTGCTTTATTCATTTACCATGTTTAGGATGTTGGCACTGAAGTCACCTCATTTTACTTTGGCCATAGTCATAAAAGGTATCTGGACTTACACCAGCCCTTTACTTCAGTTATAAGTGGTTGTTAATTGGTTTAGTATGAATTCCTAAAAATATGTTGAAATGTTGTGAGTGGTTCTTGTACAAGACTCACGCACAGTCAAGATCTTCTCTTACTGAAAATGGAGAAATATTAACTTCTTCAGGAAAATACATCTCTAAGGAGGGTTATTCTATCCCATCTCCATTGTGTAGCTTCAATGATGCTCTCTGCACACTCGGCTTGTTGGCTTATTTCTATTTTATTAATTGTCTGCTCTGCTTTGCCAGAAGCATCCCATGGGTCACTGTAGTATGCTTGTATGTATATGTGGGTATGTGTGTGACTGTATATGTGTATGAAGATGTATGTGCATGTACCTGTGGGGCAGAGGTGAACCTCCAGTGTCACCCCTGGGGAGCTGTCTTGGTTTTTGTGGTTTGGTTTATTTTTCAGTGAGGAGAAGCTCTCTTCCTGGCATCAAGTCCCAGAGATCCTCTTGGTTTCATCCCCCCAGTACTGGGATTATAAACACCATGTTGGGCTTTTTATTTTATATATATATATATATATATATGTTCTGAAGGTCAGACTCACACCTTCACATTTGCAAGGCAAGAACTCTACCACCCGACCTACTCTCCCAGTCCCCAAACACCCCCTTTCCATGGGCTTTCTCTTTGTAGGGTGAACATTGCTACTGTATAAACAGCATGAGTGTTCAAAGTAAATCATAGTCCCACAGATATGACACTAGCTGCCACACCTCTCACGGGATCAGACGCCGCCCTGAAGCTCACCACATCTGCAGTGTTTGTGGGTTCTGGCCACTCTGGCTGTGCTCTGAGGGCTACTGTCTCCCACTCATAGGAGGAGAAAGCGGGTCGTTCCTTTCATAAACTACAGTGCTCAAAGCATAACTTCCTGTTTAACTTTTACTAATTCAGATTCAAAATAGGACGCCTGTAGTGGCCTTCCCTCCTGTTATCTGAAGCTGGAACCTGTGGGCTGAGTGTCACTTCCTCTCCACAGCAACCTCTGAAGGCAGAATGACTTTGGCATTGTGGGCTAATTACTTCAAGTGGACTCATTCCTGGAAATCTACACAGTTCCTGCACGTGTGCTTATGAGTATATGACCCCTATAAGTTGGGTAAAATTTTTGAATCAAAATACAAAAAAGGAAGAGGAAAAACAAAACAAAACAAAAACTACCTAAACATTGTTACCTCATCAGGTTCGCTCTTTTTCCTGCGAGTGCTCATGGCTAGGTAGTTGCCTGACTCCTCAGAAAGAAAAGGGGACCAGAAAGGATGAGAATGGGGGAGGAGAGGGGAGGGGAGGAAAAGAAAGGGAAGGGAAGAAGGAAGGAAAGGGAGGGCAAGAGAAGATGGCAGAGGAGGAGAAACATCAGGAAGCTCACTCAGTCTTTCTGGCTGATTCACTTCCCTCCATCAGCCTGTTCCTTCCTTCTGGGCTGGAAGACATTCTCTCACACTGCGGACAGTGGCTTCCCTTCTTCCCTCCATTCTTTCCACTCCAGACAGTTGCTTCCTTCCTTTCTTCCCTCCATTCTTTCCACTCCAGACAGTGACTTCTCTTCTTTCTTCTATTCTCTCACACTGCAGACAGTGGCTTCCCTTCTTTCTTAAAGCCTAAAGCATCCCTTTTCCTACTAACAGGACATGAAAGCAAGAGGTGACATGAAGGATCTGGGGAGAATGCTCAGGGGGGGTGTAAAATCTTTCTGTGCAAGCTCCGGGACCCAAGTCAGAAGCTCTAGCACTCATGGAAAAAGCTGAGCCCAGCAGCAAATGTCTGTCATTCCAGCACAGGGAGGCAGAGACAGGAGGATCCCGGGGACTAGTTTATCTGAATTGGCAAGCTCCAGGTTCAGTGACCTACTCTATCTCAAGAAATAGATAGAGAGCACTTAATGAAGACACTTGATATTGACTTCTGACCCTATCAAGGGTGTCTCCATCCCACTCACACTCACCTGCAACAAACACACATATAAAATAATTGATTTTAATTCAGTGGACACAAGGAGCATGTGGTAAGAGAATAGCTGATCTTTGTCTCCCATAACCACTCCCAGTTAAAAAATAATGAAGGCCAGAGCAGGAAGGTCAGCCTATGGACTTACTCAGCATGGTGTCCCCTGCCAGACACCACTTTGCTCAGCCTTGTCTCTGCAACATCACCCCGGCTTTAGTGATACCAGTTACACAATGTGAGGAACATTATCATCAAGTCTAAACACACTGTAGCAGTGGTTGCCAACCAGGGCTGGTTTCCTATCATCAGATATAACGTCAAGGAACTCTTGGTTGTCAATACTCAGGGAAGGGCATGTGATGGACATTCAGTGGGCAGAGGCCCAGGATGGTACTCAACACCCTCCCAGGACACAGGACAGCCTCCTCAGTGGAGATCCATCCAGACTCAAATGCCAAGGTGGGGAAACTCATCCACTCTTGACCATCATAATGCTGTTCTGGTAAACCCAGAGCCAGCTTGGTCCCTGCAATCTGGTTTTTCCAGTTTCACAAATGAAAGAGAAGTTCTAAAAGCCTGTGGCAGGTGGAGAGAGTTGGAAAATGTTTCAGCTGCTGTTCAGGCTCTGATATCATCCAGTCTGTCCAGTTAAGAAGCCACTATCTCCATTCATAGACATCCCTGGAAGATGTCACTGTTCGCACAACTAGTTTTGACTGTAGAAACCTGGTGTGTCACTAGGAAGTGTGTTGGTGGAAGTATCTGGTTGCCTGAGTGGGTACAGCTACGTGAAAACTCCATGAGTGGATGACTATTGGCTCTCATGTCCCCTACCCAACCCAGAACACAAACTCTGGGAACAAGGACACCCTGGTGCAGCTCTATTAGCTTCTCCTCGACTCCCTCCCCATCTGCTTCCTGACAGTTAGGGATATTGTCCTACACACACGCCCCTGTATTACCTACAGTTGCCCAGTCCTCGTCCTTACTTCTGACCATTTCACATACTCGTTTCTTAGCTTCCAATCTCTCTGCTCATAATCACTGCTAATCCTATTTGAAGTTCATTCCAGACCACACATGCCATGACAGCAAGTCCATGGGCTTGCTCTCACTAGCATTGCAATAATTCCTCAAAGTTAGTACAGAAATCTTTTTAGTAAATACAGGTAAAGAGAGAGAGAGAGAGAGAGAGAGAGAGAGACAGACAGACAGACAGACAGACAGAGACAGAGAGAGACAGAGAGACAGAGAGAGGGAGAGGAGAGAGAGAGATTTGTTTTTGATTTGTGTGGCTGTGTGTTTATATCCATATAAACATATTCCATGTGAATACCGGTGTCCTTGGAGGCATAAGAGGGTGTCAGATCCCCTGAGTCTGGAGTTATGGGAGTTGTAAGTCACCAGATGTGGGTGCTGCAAGCAAATTGGGATCTGATGTAAAGGCAGCAGGTACTCTTAGCTGCTGAACCCTCTCCAGCCTCTGGTAACTGTGCTTTTAAAGATTAGGAGTCTCTGCCCCCATGCCATCCCTGGCTCTGGCCAGACCACTCAGGACATGGGAGCTCATTCAGCATCCGTGTCCTTTACTCTCTGAAGTAACACACTCTGACTAATACAACTCTCCTTGAAGGATCCTGAAGAATCTATGAAAAAGCAGTTTCTGAAGAACTGTCCCTGAGTGTTCATGATGCTTTACACACAGGAAGCACTTACAAATACTGGTGAACTCAGTGTGCTACCCAACCTAGCCACACGTGCTGGGGAAGCCTATCACCGTCTGTTCTAACTGGTTCACATTCTGCCCAGGCAGCAGTTTCTAGTTTCCATTTCATTGCTGCTATCCAGAGAGCTGTTTCTTCCTCTTCTACCCCGAGACACAGTTAGTTTCTAACTGACACAAATCTGATTTTTATATCATTCTTCAGATGTCACCAAAGCCTTCAGCTATTTTTTTTTCACTATTATTTATACCTCCAGGAACACAAAGCTAAAAATTAAGCAAGAAGAGAATTATTTCTCCTTTTGTGTATGTTAAAATACACAGACAAGACCGAGTCTTGTCTTGTAAGTCTCTTGAACTCAGAGAGGAACAGATGTCTGTAAATTGCTGTAAATGTGGCCACTGTGACTCAGAGTGTGACAATGTATGAAACCACACTTTTCTATTGAGCCTGCTCTTCCGATAGACAAATCTTCCTGAGCAGAAACCTCAGCCATAAAATGTCACCAGCAGCAGGTAAAAACTGGATATGTCCTCATTTAGAAGTTGTCATGTCTCTGTCCTTTGATCCCAGGTAGATTGCCAACCCCGAAGCAGCATTAATGGATTAATTATCATTAATTGGGGAGGGTGTGCTTTGATTTCACAAACTTCTTTATTCCTGGCCCTTGGTGTGTTTTCACAGCACACCCAACTCACACCACATGTGGATGTGTTTTACAACTCAAAACCAGAAAAGATCAGAGCATTTACAATGAGATGGAATACATACATACACACACACATACATACATACATGTATATATTCTTGGGAAGGTATGTCCCTCAATGTAATTTCCTTCTAATGCTATTATTATACACACTGACGGAAGAAGTAACCTTATAATCCTAGAAAGTGGGAAAGTATAATCTGAATTTTTCAGTAATCATCATTGTCCCTATAAGGAACGAGACTCTGAAACTGCCTTTTACCAGATGCCGGGCACTGACAGAAGCTACATCATCAGAGTTTCACATCCTTCCCTTGAGGCATGACTTAAACAAGGAATCTGTTGTCAGGACTGACAAGGAAGACCCACCCTGAGAATAGCTGAAAAGCAAGGGTGAAGGGCTTTCTTTTTTTCTTCACAATTAAACTAAGTGAAAATGATCTCTGATTACTTGACATAGCATTAAATGGCTGGGAGTATCCCACTCGTTCAAAAAAAAAAAGTGATTCTCAGCTGAGTTGTTTGGTTGGTTGGTTGGTTGGTTATTTGTTTGTTTATTTGTTTTGTTTTGTTGTTAGGGTTATATTGTCAGATGCTGAGAGGAGGAACCAGTAATGAGAAGAACATCAGAGCATCCAGGAGGCCAAAGTCCTGAGGCAGATAAAAACCAAACCCAGGGAACTTACGTCAGCTAGATTGTCAACAATGCTCCATGTGTGTGTGGAAGCCAGAATTCAATGGTGAGTGTCTTCTTCAAGAGTTCTCCACCTTGTTTTCTGAGACAAGGTCTCTCACTGACCTGGAGCTCACCATTTGGCTAGTGAGTGAGCTGCTCTAAACAGTGAGCCTTAGAGATCCCCTGATTCCTCCTCCCCAACACTGAGATTACAGACATGTACCACAACACCTGGCTTTTACGTGTGTGTGTGTGTGTGTGTGTGTGTGTGTGTGTGTGTGTGTGTGTGTGTGAATGTGACTGCTCATCCAAACTTAAGTCCCGTCACTCACTCCACAGGTATTTTACCAAGCAAGCCTTCTCCTCAGCCCTGCTATGCTTTTTTCAGATTTAGAACTCTCATGAACAGAATTGAGTCAATTGCCTTTATAGTATGGTAAGTGGGATAAAGTGTGTGCTGGAATTCTTGACTTCTATTTGGAAGGAGCCGCAGAGAGGACAAAACTTCCCCTTCTGCATCTTCTTCTTGATTTTCTGCAGAAATAACATTAGCCAAGAGTCACGTGTTTTTCTTTCTATTTCAGACTTGAATTGTCAATTATTTCCTGCATCACCTTTTTGTGTCTTTTAAAAGATGTTGCATACCCTTGCATGGCATTTAATTTTAAATGCTCTTCCACGATATTTAAAATAAATGCAGATTCTTTAGCGTTCACAGAACACTTAGTGAGACCTCGAGGTGTGAGTACAGGCGATATCTTTATTTACCAAATGTGTTTCCTTTCTATTTCCGTGGTTTTTATTTCCCCCACACTTCGCTTGGAATAACATCATCTCTTATCTATCTGGGGATAAAAGATGATTACCTTTTTGTTCAGAACCCACTAAACTAATACAGTTTTTCAGTTTGTTGCTAAGCAACTGAGCTGGGTTACCTAGAAGCAGCTGATTCCACTCAGTTCCTTGTTCCCTTTTTGATAAATGACCATGGAGAGTTTCGCTGGGACAGAAGAGGAGCTATCATCAAGAGGCTTGCAGAACAATAGCAACAATTGACTGTCCAGAGTTGTTAAAAAATACTTTTATATTAAATTATGGTGTATTCATATAGTGGGACCTGGAAACAAGGACAAAAGTCGAACATGCTAAAATTAAGCCAGAAACATTCAAGGCATAAGGACTCTTTCCTGTAATTTCATCACTCGGGAGGCTGAGGCAGGGGGACCGCCATAAGGTGGAGACCAGTGACAACTACTGAGTGAGTGAATCTGACTGCAGAGTGAGAAGCCAGGAATGAAGAAGTACAGATTATGTGTACATTAGTTACATTTCTCTTGCTGTGATTAAAACACTGCAACCAAAACAATTTACAGAAGAAAACATTTATTCGGGCTTCCAGTTCCAGAGGAATAAACCTCCGTGACAGCAGGGAGATGCAACAGTAAGCAGCAGGTATTGTGGCCTGAGCAGGAAGCTTCGAGATCACATCTTCAGCACAAACACAAAATATCAAGTGTGATCCCAAAAAGGGCTGAGGCCATAAACTCTCAAACCCCACCCACCCAGTGACACAATTCCTCTACAAGGTTCCACAACCTTCCCAAACATCGCCAACTCAGGACCAAGTGTTCAAATACCTCATCTATGGAAGACATCTCTCATTCAAACAGCTCAATGTGTTTCATTTTGTTATAAAACTCCAGAAAAGGTAAGTCTAGGGCTACAGAGATGGCACAGTGCTGCTTTGCCAGAAGACCAGGCTTTGGGTCCCAACATTCCCGTAGCTGCTTTACAGACATCTATAACTCGGGCCCAGGATGTGATGCCCATTTCTATTCTCACATAGTGCACATCCATGCATGCAAGCCAAATGTTCATACACATTATATAAAAATAAATATAAGTAATGTAAGGAAACAGAGCATAGGCACAATTGTCTGGGAGTGCAGGTAGGAAAAGTCTGAGGAGAGAGAAATAATGAAAACTCTCCATTGTTTATATCCTTACAGGGTAAAAGTTGCACACAAGATGCATTTCATGAGTACTCTTTATTGTAAGAAAATTACATTTCAACTGAGAAACCAAAGCCCTCACTGCACCTCATATTTTATTAAATTCTGACGTAGTAATATAATAACTTTTTTTTTCCGTTGAGGATTATTTTTTTTAAAAAAACAGGAGAAAAAAATTCATGTCATACGAGTGAGATGTGATTTCTTTCTTTTTTTTATTTTTTTGTCTCAGCTGAGGACTGAACCCAGGCCTTGCGCTTGCTAGGAAGCGCTCTACCACTGAGCTAAATCCCCAACCCCTGTGATTTCTTTCTTAAAGCGAGTTTAGTTTGTTTATTTGTTGACTCAGGAAGTGTCATAATTAATATTTCTCACTTGGTTTCTTTTTCCTGTCACTTTCATTTTTATTAAAATTATATACACAAACAATTAGAAATGAGAATTTTCAATCTTTTCAGCTGCCTCTTTTGGTAGGAAAGTATTCTCATTTCCAGAAAGAGGATAATTCTGATTCATCTTGGCTTTTCAGATTTTGTTTCTCTGACTTCCTATTCTGGAAATTCACTGCCCTGCCCCCCCCCCCACCTCCACCCACCCCACCCCACCCCACCCCACCCCCATCCCCACCTCCATTTTCAGCTGCCTCATCTCCATGTAGCTGTGTCACAGAATAGTCACATCCATGCGGTGAGAAAACAGTAGGCTATGATACTTTCTCTTTCCTGCAGGATTATTAGGTGCTGGGGGCTTGTGTTTCTTGCTTGTTTGCTTGCTCAGTTTATTCCAGCCTGGTCTTGGGCTCTCCGTAACTGGCAACTTTGGGTTCCTTTCATCTTGAGGCACTAATGTGCCTGGTTCCAGAACCAAATGCTTTCTGGGATTCCTAAAAGAACAAGTGACAGGTTTGTGTACTAGAAGCAGAGGGATGCTGAGGTAATAATTACCAACCAGAACTAACCAACAATGAGGGGTGATTTGAAAATACTTTGGGGTTCCAAAGAGATGGCTTCACACCT
Source organism: Onychomys torridus (assembly GCF_903995425.1). Classification (NCBI taxonomy): domain Eukaryota; kingdom Metazoa; phylum Chordata; class Mammalia; order Rodentia; family Cricetidae; genus Onychomys; species Onychomys torridus. The sequence continues at coordinate 65,012,337 of NC_050447.1, forward strand.
AAGAGTGATTGCTGCTCTTCCAGAAGACCAGACAGAGTTCAGTTCCCAGCACCCATGTCAACTGTAACTCCAACACCAGTAAAACCAGTACTTCTGACTTCGGTGGGCACCTGAGTTTCTCTCTCTCTCTCTCTCTCTCTCTGTCTCTCTCTCTGTCTCTCTCTCTGTCTCTCTCTGTCTCTCTGTCTCTGTCTCTGTCACACACACACACACACACACACACACACACACACACACACACGGAAATTATTTTTAAAAAAAGCTAGTTTGTACTTCACACACATTACCTCTAAACACAACAAACCTTCAATGTCTACTTTTACCATCCCATTTTTTAACAATGAGGAAGCTGAGGCTTAAGAGGTGACATAATGTTTTCCAAAGCTACCCTAGTAGGAGCTATAAATTTAACTGTAGGAACTAGGGAAGTGGCTGGGCAGTAAAGTACCTGCATAAGTATGCACAAGGCCCTAGGGTAGGTTCCCAGCACAGCAGAAAAAAAAAATTAGTTCGGAAGCCAGCAATTATTACCCTGGACCATGTGGCAAGAGATGGGAGACACAGACACAGGCATCCCTTGCAGACTTTCTCTTCCAGGATTATGTGTTTTTGTATCTTGAGATGATTTACCCTCAACAGATATATATTCACTGTTAGCTTCCTGGGAAGCAAGAATGCTGACACTTACAGACTGGACTCAGAACTTCAGTTAGGCAAAGTGGGTGGATACTTAGGAAGCCAAGGAGCCATGACATCATCTTGAGTTCCAGGGCAGTGAGTTAAAAAGGCAATATATGGGCAAATAGCCAATATCTTCTCTGACCTAACAGCAGGACATTGTCAGAAGCATGTGTCCTTGACCTGTGAAACCCTACAAAACGCCTTCTAAATTTAAGTATTTTGAAACTGAGGAAGAACAGGAAAACTTAAACGAATCCCAGGGGATTTTCAAGATGCCAAAGAAAACTGAACTAGCCTCCATATGCCTGAAATTTCCATTAAAAAACACAATATGGCCGGGTGTTGGCAGCACACACCTTTAATCCCAGCACTTGGGGGCAGAGCCAGGCAGATCTCTGTAAGTTCAAGGCCAGCCTGGGCTACCAAGTGAGTTCCAGGAAAGGCACAAAGTTACACAGGGAAATCTTGTCTCAAAAAACCAAACCAAACCAACAAACAAACAAACAAAACAAAACCACAATATGTAGCAACTTGTAACGTTTTAAGAATGTTTTAAATTCCTCTTTCTAACTCTAACTCAGTAGAAGAGATTAACCATCAAAGGTTTGCATTACACTCAGTCTTCTCAGGAAGCAAGATGAAAATCAGAGAAAGTGCGGAAGTTCCCAATTACACGTCACCATTTCTGAAGCAATTAGGCATCCACGTGCTGTGCCAGCCAGCCAACCATCTGAGCAACCGTTTGAAAGAGAATTCCTATTTTGAGAATGCTCAGAAAACAAACAAACAAAAATATAGAAAGAAGGAAAAAACAATTCTTTTTAAACTTGGCCATATCATCAAGGAGGCCTACATGAAAGCAAGAAGAAATTTCAGGGCTGATGAGCATTTTCATTGCAGAATTTCTGCAAAGCAGAGGGAATCACAAATTGCATCTGCTCCAGGCTCCCAGTTTTTCACAAGGAAGCTACAGAAAGGGCAAAGGTAACTAATTGATGGTAGCATTTGATTTCCCAACTTCCTGCTCCAGGTTGCTTTGGTTTGCCAAGTTCTAGTTATGCTATGTTAGGGAATGTGTCCTCTGGAGGTGTAAAGACTTATAATAGCATCACAAAACCAAGGAAAATGTCTCCATGTCTGTGTAGAGTGGCCCCTACAGTCATCTGGAGGTTTGCAAGGAGTACATGAGTTTCACAAAACCCACAACTTGAACAGAAAATTTCTGAAGAAGGTGGGCTTCCTCGTGGCCTTTCACAAATAGAGATGGCCATTTTGAAGTCAACGTTTGGCAATAAAGACCTTGACCCGGAGACACAACTATCCCCTTCCCCATATCTTACTGATTTATTAATTTCATTTCTTATGATAGTAGAAGATAACCAGAAAACTATAGTGCATAGATTTCTGTAGGTCTGATCCATTTCTGTAATGTGTGGGCTCTACAGCAGGAGCTCTGAAGCAGGCCACATTTCCATTTGGGGAAAGCGCAGGCTGACGTGCAGACAGACTGCTTCATAAAAACGCCTGAGCTGGACCAACTCAGAGTCCCATATCAGCTCTTCTTGTCTATCTTATGCTCCTCATTTTCCTCTTTTGTGTTCTTCCTCTTTTTCTTACTTAGGTATAGGACTATTATTGCTCAGAATAGTAAGAATCTGCCCAATGATTATTTCCAATTATTCTCATGGAGGAGTTAAAATTGTATAGAAGGATCCAAATAATTCAACCAACACAGAAGATGTAATTCTAGGGACGCTATAGGTGGAGAAGTGCCAGCAACTCTAATTTGCCTGAAGCTGGGATTTTTTTTAAATATATTTTAAAATAATCATTGTGTATCTACATTGTTCGCAGTACTGTTATATAAGTACATTTTCATAAAGTATGTCTTTTGTGCATGTAGGGGACATCTCATCTTATCTTCTGCTGACCTCTTTCTGAGACATATTCCAGTGATCTCCTAGCTCTCAGGTCATCCGAATTTGGCCGAGCTGTGCTACCCACCAGGTTTCCTGGTCTGCAGATTACAGACAGAAGATTGTGGGGTTTCCCAGACCATGATAGAATGACAAGGGAGAGGGACTGAAGAGATGGCTCAGTGGTTAGGAGCACAGGATGTTCTTCCAGAGGATCTGGGTTCAATTCCCAGCACCTACATGGCAGCTCACAACTGTGTGTAACGCCAGTTCCAGTGAATCTGGCACCTTCACACAGACATACATGCAGGCAAAACACCAATGCATGTAAAATAAAAATAAATCATGAAAAAATTTTTAAAATAAATTCAAAAAGGAAAGAAGGGGCAAAGTAAAAGGCCACCAGCTACCCATCCCTGTGTGTGTGACATGGGTGTGTGTGTGGGTGCACGTGTGTGCATGTGTATATGTATATAAATGTGTTTTGTTTGTGTGTATTCATGTGTGTTTGTGTGAGTGGAGTTAAGGTTGGGTGTCTTCCTATATATTGCTCTACATTTTCCTATTATAGCCCATGGTAGCCTCAACTTTTCTATGTAGCCAAGGATGATGTGAGGCTCCTGAGACTTCTGACTCTGCTTCTCCAGAGCTGGGATAAAAGATATGCATCACCATGTCAGGTTCTGTGTGGTGCTGTGGATGGAACCAAGGATTTTCTACAGGCTAGGTATGTATCCTCCCAACTGAGATATATACATATCCAACTCATTGCCTCCTTCTTAAAAACTGTTTATCTGAGTGCTAAATATTGCATTTCCTGGTTACTCTTGCAGCTTAACATGGTCACATGACTAAGCCGTGATCAGTAAGATATAAATAAATGTGCTGAACAAGACTTTCAAGGCGTTTCCTTGACAAGCATAGACTACAGGAAAGAGCTCTTTTTTCTTTTCTTTTCTTTTTTCTTTTTTTGTCCCTTTGGTTTCTTCTTTATGTTCTTGAAAATGTGATGTCTGGAGCCACAGCAGCTGTTTTGGACTACAAAGTGACCTTGGAGACAAAATGCATATATATGCATTGAGGGTGTCGGTCTGTAAGCGTTACCTTCCTGGCTTGTGCTACAGAGCTGCAAAGGACTGTGGCCCGGGAGGCAAACATTTACCTTGCTTAAGCAACTGTTAACTTTGTGATTTTCTGCTGCCTGTGACCAAGCCCAATTTCAACTAAAGAGAGATCTGTTCCCCTTTGCCTTCTGACCCAGGGCGAATGTCAGCGGTTTACCGTTTGAAGCTCCTCCTTGATGAACAAGAACAACTTTTATTTTAGGATTTTAAAAATTAAAACATTCATTTTTTTTCTTACTCAGGCTCTTAGCAGTTTGCTGCTCGGGTTTCTAAGAAAAGCAATCAAACTGTTTTCCATGCCTATGTCCTTCTCCATCCTTCGGGCTGAGTCTCACCAGACAGAGACTAGAACAGCTCCAGCTCACTCCTACCAAGGCTGGTGGTCCCAAGAGGAAGGTCACATGGAAGGTCACATGCATCCTCTAACACTCCCCTCTTACCCACTCACTGTTTTTGAAGTCTTCTAGAAGGAATCACTTCTGCCTATGGTGCTGATGAAGTCCAGCTATTTCCATATGCTCCAGTTAGTATTAAACACCATCCCCACCCCCCTTTTTTTGACAAGACCAATTAGGTTGTCCCCTTTGCTCAGTAAGGAAGTCTCATGCTAACAATGCCTTAGAGGGATTTATGAAAATCTGAATGACAGGTAGGACTGGGGTACTGTGAGTACTTCCCCACATACCCTGGAAGTTTGGCTGGCTTAAGATCTTACCACCCCAGCTGAGGAACAGTTGGCAGTCGGTAGCTGCTGGTGGCAGGGAGACCTCTTGTTTAGGGGTGTGTCCATTGACAGGTTGCCCATGCTCCAGTAGATGTGTCCATGCTTATGCACGTATAAGCATACATTGGACTCAGTGGGATTTTTAATTTTAATTTTAATAGAGTTTCTTTTTTTTTATGTGTATGGGCATTTTGCCTGTGTGTATGTCTGTGCACCATGTGTGTGCCTAGTGCCCTCAGAGGCCAGAAAGAAGGTGTCTGGTTCCCTGGAATGGAATTTACAGATGGTTGTGAGCCTCCATGTAGGTGATAGGAATTGAACCCTAGTCCTCTAAAAGAGCAGTCAGTACTCTTAACTTTATACTCTAGCATCCATCTTTCTTTTAAAACGGAACTGGCCTTGTGTGGTGGTGCAAGCCTTTAATTCCAGCACTTGAGAGGAAGAGGTAGGTGGATTTCTGAGTTCAAGAAAAAAAAATAACTGAAGAATAGCTCAGTGGTTAAGAGCACTGGCTGCTCTTGCAAAGGACCTGGGCTGGGTGCTCAGCACAATATGGCAGCTCATAACCTTCTACAACTCCAGTTCTAGATGATTCCATGCCCTCTGCTGGATTCTGTGGGCACTACCAGGTGGCTCAGGGAAGTAAAGGTGCCTGCTGCCCTACCTGAGAATCTGGGTTTAATCCCCCAGACCACATGGAAGGGGAGAACTGACTCCCTCAAATGGTCCAATGACCACATACACACTACATGAACACATAGTCTCACACACATGCAAAATAAATACGTAAATGCAATATTAAAAAATGACTGGTAGGTCAGGTAGAGTGTTTATCTGGCATGTAGAAAGCCCTGGGTTCAACCCTCAGTTCTTAAACCAACAAACAAGCAGATAAAAGGCCACATAGATGTGTATGACCCGTGCCACACACACCATTTGACCTTCCAACAATACATGTCGATATTATTATCTGTGTCCTTTGATCAAAAAATGAAATCAAGGCTCAAAGAGGATTAGTAACACAGAAAAGAGTCACCAACCAAAAGTGTCAGCTCTGGAATTATAACTGGATTTTCTGGTTCGTTTTACGGTATTCTTTGAGGTGAATTTGTAAATTTATTTGGGCAGCATAATTATGTAACAGCTACCAAAACGGAAGCGTGCATACTGTTTGTACCTCAGTGACATTAAAATGCAAATAATCTACATCATAGATGGGGGCCACCATCACTTTTCTTTAGAATTTACATGAAGTTCCTTGGCCATCAATCGCACCAATGACTCAAATGCATGCGTCATAAGATAGAGGATAATTTGAGCCCCTAAACATCTGATATCCTTCCATGGAAACACAATAAAACACAGTACACAGAGATATTTTAGTAATGGAAAGTCAATTTTTACAAATTAAATTTTTGGATGACATAAATAATGGCAATACGATCAGAATGATCTTAAACATGCTGCTTTCCAGTTATAATTACAACTCACCACAGAAAATTCGGAACATAACTGTGGCACAGTTGCAGCAAACCACAGCCGATGGGCTGTTGGGGGGTGTGAGCTGCCTTTCCCTGAGTCCTTTGTTTGCTAACAATGTTGCCAGATTCCTGCTTTGTAGTCTACACTGTGGCTGGTTTTGTTTTGTTTTTTTATTTCCTTTTCTTTGTTTTCACTTAATATCATGCTTCAGTTCCCTGTGTGAAGACATTTGTACAGCTTTTCATATGCCATGTTTGCCGAAATTTACTACAGAAAATGAACTCTGTAAATGGGACATTTCCATTGTTTCCTTTATTTGAATGAATATTGTAAGTAATGATGCCTGGTTTTGCTTAGCACACATTCCCAACATAAGGTTAGACTTAGCTTAGACTGTGAGAAAAATTTTTAAGATTTGTAATACAGCATGTAGTGATCTCCCTTATCATGGATTCCTGGATCTGCCTAGAGTTTCAAATTTGCCCAAGCAACCTACTTTGAGGTTCCATTGTGGCCAGGGGACCTAAACACCATCTCTGTGACCCAGCTCTCCCATGCCCTCACCTGAGAGCTTGTTCCTTGTCTGAGTAAGTGAGCAAGCTAGCAAGGAATGTCCTGAGACTCTTTCAAATCCATGTCCCCATTCTCTGAGAACAGCTCTCTGTACCCAGAGGCCCAGGAAAAGTCTCCATCCACCTGTCTGTGACCTCCATAAACCTGAGTGTTCTCTTCCTGTCCTCTAAGCAGGTAAATAGCAACTCTTATGTCCCCATCCTAAGGCTGCAACCAGAGGACAACATGGGACCGACCACCCTGGGGACTACTATAAACTTCTGTTTCTAAGCCGCTGCTCAAGAGCATTGTGTGTAAACAAAGCTTGCATTTGCCGTCCTTGCTGAAAAGGGGTGCCTTGTACATTAATACTAACACTGGGAAAGGGGTCAGCAAGGTTATTCTGAGTCAGGTTGAGACTTGGGCTGTTTGCTAGCATATCCCCCAAAGGCTTATGAAATTATTGGTTCCAATCTTTATAAGATTGGGATAGGGGTGTGGTGGGGTGTGGTGGGGTTGGTTGGAGCATCAGTGTAAGCTATGTGTTGCGGGGTAGAGGTTGCTGCTTAGCATGTTCTCTTGCATCCAAGGGAAGTCATAATGAGCGGTGGACAGTGTGAGGGTGGTCAGGGACTTGGTTACCTGAGGGTTCCAGCAGAGGGAGGGGCCATCTGGAAGCTGACACCTCATCAAGGATCTTGAATTCACCAGCTGGTTTGGGATATTGGAATAGAACAGTGAACCTTACCAAGTAGTTTCCTACAAAGAACTGGGGCGTTTGTCATGCTCGGGTCAGCCCCAAATTGAGGGAGTTGATTTCGTTTGGAGATGAGCGGCCCTTAGCTACACTAAGATGAATAGCTCTGATTGCCTCTGTTGTCCGGAGCGTTTGTATCTTTGTTCTCAGTCTTGAGATTTTTCTGGGTCAATAATATTATTTCCCAAGTTGTGAATAAAATCTAGCATTTTAAAAATAGGACTGAAAGCCACAGGCTTAATAAATGCTGCACCCCTCACTCATGATGACTGAGTTTATCTGAGCTGTCTCTTGGAAGGAGAAAAGAAATCAAGAAGTGATTTTCGGTGTTGTCCTGTGGACGCTGAGGAAGGAACAAGTGATTAGTCTGATAGAACCCAGATATTTTCAAGGTTAAAAGTAACTTTGTCCCAACGGCTCAAATGGGAGGATGTGATACAATGGTTAGAAATGAGCTCGTTTCTGTAGATTCCTCGGAAGTGAAGAAGCCAAGCTGAATAGTAGCAGACTGGAGGCGAGGACAAGCCAGCAATCTAGGTCAAAACAAGAGGCCGTATGGTATAGACTGCAGTAGACAAAAACAAGTGGCTGGCTTGGAAGCAGAGACAGGAAGCAAAATATGATAAATGTTTCCTGGAGTTTTTGATCTGCTTGCCTTTCAAAAGACTTGAATGTTTAGAAAAATCAACTGGAAATCAGGTGTGGTAGTACATGCCGGTAGCTGAAGATACTCAGGAGGATGAGTGAAGCAGGACTGTGAATTTAGAGGCCAAACTGAGCAACCCTGTCTCAAAATATAATTTTAAGAAGGGGGTTAGGTGTAGAGAGTGTGGTGGGTATTGGAGAGTGAGTTGTTCCATAGAAATTTTCTGTTGAGGCCTGCCTTGGAACTGGGCCACTTGCCTGACCATTGTGTAGCACTGTTATTAAGAACAAGAATAGTACAGTTCTTAACTCCCCACTCAGTAAAGGAGTGTGGTCTAAGCGACAGCTCAGACCATGAGGTACTGGCCTTGCAAGCTTGAGGACCCAAGTCTGATGGCCAGAATGCATGTTAAAAACAAAATAAAACAAACAAACAAATAAATAAATAAACAAACAAACAAACAAACTGGACCCGATGAGTGCTTATAATCTCAGTGCTAGGGAGCAGAGAGAAGTGAATCCCTGGGGTGCACTGACCATTAAGTTCTAAGTTAGTAGGACACCAACCCTGTCTCAAAAAACTACAACCCCAAAATGATAGCACCTGAGAATCATGTATACACTTGTATACACGTGCACCTATCCATCTGAGCGCACACACACACACACACACACACACACACACACACACACACACGCACGCACAGAGGGGTGGGGGTTATATTTCCGGTATTGAGATGAACTTCTCTCATGTTGAACCAAGACTTAGGCTTCCGTTTGGCTTATGTCACCCTTGCTTTGAAAAGTTACTTATTGACCTCACCCATGAGGTCAGTCTTTCGTTCACTGCTGTAAACCACTAAGCACAGGATGCTTCTCTCCCCATCATCCACTGTGGGGTCTCCAGCTTGAACAATAAGCCTGTATATCACCGGACTGTTGGACTTGCAAATGTCTTACTAGATTCTAAGTTCAGACAGCAGGAGTCATGGTGTCTTCTGTCACCTGCTCTGTGCTCTGGAGTAGCTGACATGTGCTCTATGCCAAGCACCCTTGTAAAAATACGGACTTTGATAACCTAGGTGTGTGAAATACACACCTTATTTGTCCAGTGACAAAAGGCCCAAAGAAGGGAAGCAGGCTGCTGTGTCTACTTGTAGGGTAGTCAGTGGGTCAGCATATAGAGAGAATTAGGAAGCCAGTGGTCCATTCAGCTGTCAGGAAGATCTGGATACATTCTGTCACTTGTCAATTGTAAAATAGAAACAGTGTCGAAATGAGTCCCCTAACTCAGAGTCACAACCCTGGCTGTAAATGTCACTGGAATCTACAGAGTTGTGGTGTGAAGAGAGCAGTGACATGGCCGAAGTAGTGTCAGGCGCCCATCTTTGCTCTGCATGTGTTACTGGCCAGAAGCCATGGCCAGCATTTGCCCCTCCCGAAGGTGAAGTCCTGGGGACTCCCTAGGGGCTCACTAGACCTCTGACTCTGTATTCTCTAATCTGCTTCCTACCCAGCATATGTTCCTACCATGATTCCTGAGAAACAATTACACGGTATGACTGAGGACTGTTTCTTGCTACCTGATGGCGATGTCTTGAAAATAAATGCAGTTCAGTGTGGGCTCCCCCTCCACTGAATCCTGATGCTTCGTGCTCTAATTCAAGGGCTTAGGGGATGCTTTCTCTGTGGTCTGTGTTTACCTGGGTATTCCTAAAGCGAACTCAGTGGTGAAGGAGGAACGGACAGTAAAGACCTCTGGGAGGGCCAGGCAACTGGAGAAAACTGCCACATAGGAGATGCATGTATAGAGATGTATTTCCAATTTTAAGTGTGTGTGTGTGTGTGTGTGTGTGTGTGTGTGTGTACACATGAGTACATATGGAGGCCAAAAGAAGGTGTCAGACCCCCTGGAGCTGGAGTTGCAGGAGACTGTGACCCATTCCACAATGATGCTGGAAACGGAATTCAAGTCCTCTGCAAGAACTGTATATCAACTTACCAGCCGGGACATCTTTCCAGTCCCTGTAGTATTTAGTCCCTGTAATACTTAGTGTTTGCAAAGCAGCTCTGAGGCAGATCTCTTCCTCTCGCCTCCTGAACCAGTGCCTTTCAACCCACACTGTCCATGTGTTCTGGACATTTGCATGTTCACAGTATATGCTGTCTGTTCTTGACACTTCTCTGCCAAACTTCAGCTCTCTCCTGCTTAGCTTCCTGAGACACCCTTCCCAGCTCATCATAAAGCTTCACCAGGAGCTTCAGTGTGCCCAGCACCTTTTTCCAGCTCTTGGTGGCTCTCCTATACTACCAGGGCTGACCAATAACCCTTAACACCTCGTGGCTCAGCTGGATCCTGTTCTTCTTTATGCTCAGCACCATCCTCTGCTCCTCCACTTCTGCATACTGCTTTCCTAGCTGGCATAGACAGACAGCAACTCCCTGCAGCCTTGAAAATTAGTTCCAAAGGTATGATGAAGGGTATCAGGAGTTTTAAGGGTGGTCTACAGAAAACACAGGGTTGGGAGTCCTTTGAAATTGTCCTGGCTAGTCTTGTGGGAGGCTGCAGGCATTTTCCTGCTGGACTCTAGGGTACTTCTCCAGTGTCCTTTTGTCTCTGACTTAAGGCTTATCTCAGCAAGCCTTGCAGGCAGTCCATTGAATCACAACCTGATTGTCCCCTCAAGCAGTAATGATGTCTCCAGAGCCAGCAGGACCCTGTGGAACCAGACACGAGATAAGGATTGTGCAGAAGACAGTTTGACCAAGACTTCTTGTCCATGCGTGCTCCTGGTCCCTGGCTTCTTCTGTTCTCTTTCAGAAGCCACAGCTGTTATCAATGCCCCAAAGGAAAGGCTTAGTGCAAACCACCCCCTTCCCAGCATGGCCATCTGAGTAAATCTCACTCCTTCCCACTACACCTCAATATGGCCAAATAAGGTCATCAGTTTCCTCAGGATTCCCAGAGTCAAGACTCCTGCTTAGAGACCAGCAACACAAGAACTCACAGGAATGTGGAAGAAGGAACGGGAATGTTAATTTGCTCTGGATACAGCACTGCTTACTTACTTAGAGGAAATTCATAACCCAGGAAAATAACAGAGAGCTTAATGGAAAGGTATTTTAGTCTGTGGTTAAACAGAAAAAAAAAAAGTTAATGAAGATCCAACTGAGAATTAACCACAGGGAAGTCAACACAGTTTAATAGATAGATCGATTCAGGATTTACGTTTTAATATTTTCACTTTCATCATGCCTGTTAATCTTGATTGTCAACTTGTTGGGACTGAGAATCATTTGGACAGGGACCTAGGGGTATGTCTGGGAGGGATTTCCTAGACTGGGGTGATGGAGACCGAGAAGACATATCCGAACTGTGGGCAGCCATTGCCCAGGCTGGACTCTGAGACTGAACACAAAGGAGGAAGACTGCTTAGCAGCCTCGTCTCTCCTGCCGTCTGACTGCCAAGTGACCCGAGCCTCCAGCCGCTGCCAGCACCTCCCGGCCATGGCGGACCTCGCCCTGCAGCTGTACACGGGAACGAACCCTTCCTCCCTCCCTCCCTCCCTCCCTCCCTCCCTCCCTCCCTCCCTCCCTTCCTTCCTTCCTTCCTTCCTTTGGTTGCTCTTGACAGGGATTTTGTCCCAACAGCAAGGAAAGTGACCAGTGCACTGCTCTGGCTTGAGCTATTACGGTTTTCAAATGGTTTTTAAAGGGAATTATGAAGAAATTAGTAATAATGACATCGAACAAAACTGAAATCATGTTTTCCCTTTTCTCACTTTTACATTAAATAGAACAAAATTAAAATAGATAATTTAATTTTAATTTGTTTTCATCTAATCCTGATCAGACCCATGAAATATTTTATGGTTATAATCTAGATCAGAATTTGAGCTTTCTTTGCCTGTGTTTCGTTGGTGAGAACTAGCCACATATCTACATGTAGCTATGAGAGAGGCCAGATGCACTGCTTTGGCAGCCTCATGTCTTACCTTAACTCTGTCTACACATCAAGAGAGGGTGGTATGTTGACCAGCAGTGATCTCTGCTACACAGACCGAGATTAGTAAAAGAGCTCCCCTGAATTTTCTGCTCTCCTCCAGGCCCTGGCCTTACACAGTGTCTGGCCTAGGGGAAGTAGATTAAAAACACTTGTTGACAGATGCATGAATGAAAATCGAGCTGAGCCATATATGTGGTCATCTGTTAGGTCCATTCACTAGCTTCCCTGTTCATACCTCCAAACCCAGGTCTCAGGTCTCAGTAAAATGTAGACAATAATTCTACTAACTGAGCCATCTCCCCAGCCTGATGCTTTCCTTCTATGTACTAGTGATTTATCAACTCTCACAACTACCGGAGTTAAATACATCAACACTGAATGTTATTCTAATAGATTCCATTCGTTGACTAACAAACATGTAATGAATTTTATACAGAAGACTAGCATGGATTGTATTCTCAATGTCTTTTTTAAAAATGTTTCTGTTATAAAGATGTATCTGAAAACACTTAATACAAGGTCAAAAAACAAAAGTGTATACTTTATCCATTCAGAAAGGCTGCTCAATAATTTCTTAAACGTACATTTACCATGCCTATGTTGTTGTCTAGCTCAGCATTGTCCATTGGGTGTTAAACACATCACCACGCTATTCAGCAGGGGCCCAGCTCTGTGTAATGGCTTGTTTCTGTGTGTGCAGATAAATGTATTGCTTTTTAACAACATGTTGTTGTGGCCTTAGAGAGCTCCAGCTCAACAATGTACGTTGTGTTTATTTTTTCCCCTTCATGTAGACAGGACCTGGATCAATAAAGAAAAAGCATAATGACTTTCCCTGCTTTATTTTAGTAGGTTATCTGATACTGTTTGCTGTTTTAGTCTTAGTCAATATTGGTGTCTCCGGGGAGGTGGTGAGGCCGGTGACTCTTCCCTCAACCCATTTCTTTTCAATGCGAAATATAAAGCCAGTCAAGACAAAGGGCGCTGATGGTGCTGGGGATCTTCAAGCAGTCCTTGAGCCAATGACAACTCAGCCTAATTTCTATCGCAATGATGTTCTGTGCCCTTCCTGGTATCTTGACTCTGCACTCTGTATTGCAAGCCTGTGGCTCTGGGCATAAGGACAGCGGGGTTGGTTTCCACAGAGGGCAACATGGCCATGTACCTTAGTTGAGGCTTTGCAATAGCTCCCTGAGAGTTCAGGAGGAGGTTTGCAAGGTTCAGCACAATAAAGTAGCAAGCAAGCAAAGAAAAGGAAATTCTTGGACTCAAGTCTAGATTCCTCATGTTGTAATAAGGTCATGTTGTGGAGTACCATGCATTTCCTTCCTTGCCTCTGAAAACTTGCACCCCCACCCCACCCTTTCCCTTCCTGTTTGATTTCCACAAGTGTTTATTCTCCATCCGACATGGTAAAGAGACCGCAACTCCACACAGAACATTTGTGTTCACAACCCGTTTCCCAGGGCTTCTAAGCTTTTTCTGGTCTTAGGAAGCCAGTATTTGTGGAAGCTTCTTCCTCCGTTCTAGACTGCCACCACCATAAGGACATTGGTGTCCATTAAAGCCAGCTGAATGACTTCAACAATTAAAAGTGGAGCTGATCCCCAGGGAGCAACAGGAGCATTTTTTGCTGTGATCTTAGACATTTTCTGGGTCCTCAGTTTGTGTTGGCGAGATAGAGGCACAAATAAAGAGGAAGTCTGATGGCTATAAACCACTGCCTACCACTGCTCTGAGCCAGCTCCTGAGTGTAATAAAACAGTGTAACAAATTGGATCACCTCTACTTGGAATTCTAGCCTAAATATTAAGTAGATAGCACCTGAGCGGTAATTACACATCACCCTCATTGTTAAGATGTCAAAATTGGAGTAAAATACACAGGGTGTGGAGGGTGTCCTGTTGTCTTGTTTTCTTCTCTCACAGAAAGAAAATGGCATGTATTTACAGCCATTTATAGTTTGTGATATTTATAATGAAGCAAAATTATGCTCCCCCTCAAAAAAAAAAAAAAAAAAAAAAAAAAAAAAAAGCTTGTGCCAGGCTGCGGTGGCACACACCTTTAATCCCAGCACTCAGGAGGTGGGAGGCAGAGCCAGGCGGATCCCAGCGAGTTTGAGGCCAGCCTGGTCTACAGAGCAAGATCCAGGACAGGTACCAAAAGCTACACAGAGAAACCCTGTCTCGAAAAACAAAACAAAACAAAATAAAGCTTGTGTTGTGGTAATCCTATCATTGCTGTAACAGAACACTTGACAAAAGCAGCCCGAAGGAAGGGACTTATCCTGGCTCTGGTTTTAGTGTATCTGCAATCATGGCCATGAAGCCTTGCAAGTGGGAACAGCCCGCACCTGTGTTATAGGAATGTGAGGTTGTGGGCCCATATCTCAACAGTCCAGGAAGCAGAATGAGAACTCGGACTGAGTCAGCACTAGGTGATAACCAGACCCACCATCCCCAGGTCCGGTGATTCACATCTTCCACCCAGGTCCATCTTTAAACATTCCATAGCCTCCGAAAGTAAATGTCACAAGCTGAGTATGGAGTGTTCAAACATATGAGCCTGTGGGGGCATTTCCGTCTCAAATCATAACATTCTACATATAGTTTGAAAGGGAAAAAAGCGTGGGTTGAGTAGCTATGGGGAAAACTGCCTAGGACTCACTAATAAAATACAGCTCCCGGGAAGGCTTTTCTCGCCGCTGTCTCAACACTCAGGTGTTCCTCGGGGTGTCGCCCTTCCTTGCTTGCTCCACAGATGTGAAGTGAAGAAGGAGGGGGGTCATTTTCTGGTGGTCTGTTTTTAGAAAAGGTGCTTCAAGGTCTCCAGGCTTTCATTTCCAAAGATAAAGGTGAATTGTTAATTGTGGATCATCTTTCTTTCTTCCTTTCTTTCTTTCTTTCTTTCTTCTTCTTTCTTCCTTTCCTTCCTTCCTTCCTTCCTTCCTCCCTCCCTCCCTCCCTCCCTCCCTCCCTCCCTCCTTCCTCCCTCCCTCCTTTCTTCCTTTCTCTTCCTTCTCTTCCTTCCTTCCTTTCTTTTTCTTTCTTTCTTTCTTTTTTTTGTGAGACAGACATCACACTCATCGATTCTTACCTCAAAATCCAAATGATTTTCATTCACTCAAAGATGAAAACTCAGCACACAAAGACATTTAATTTAATGTGCTTTTAATAAAATCTTGCCTCACCTTATTTGTGCCGGATTGCTGGTGAATTTTAAGCACAGTGAAATATAGATTCCTTTACAACTTCCTTCTGGGATATCTCTAGATTAACATTTCTTAACCTGGTGTTTATGGAGTGTACTCTCCATCATGAATGGTTTTGAACAGGTTTTGAATTCTCTGAATAGAGTCACAAATGACTCCATGTGTACGTCAATACGTGGAATATTTTTACCTTAGCAGAAACTTCAGTTTTCTCTTAGAAATATGTAGAGATTATATTTTTAAAGGAAACCATGAATAAAAATCTTGCCCCAAAGAGCGGGAGTCGCTCTTCTGAGTGTTTCTAGGACTTGACTGTTAAGAGCAGATTATTTTCTACTCTATCTTAACTTTTACCCTAGTCTTAACTAAACTGTGCCAAGTTTCAGCTAGATCTCCTGGGCTTTAAAAAAATACCCTGAATTTCTGAAACAGAAGTTTTGAACATCAGAACTTGAACCAATGTGCTTTTCTATTAAGTGCCTCTCATGACCCATTTGATGGAAGTTACAGGCTGTTAACAGTCTAGTAGTCTCAAGTATAATGAATTTACACAAAGTGATTGCTCTGGAGCCTCCACCCACTTCTTTTGTAATTATCTGTTTTAAGGGGACACCCCCCCTCTTTCCTTGAAGAAAATAAGTGAAAATACTCTTTTCTTCTCTTTAGTGAAATTTGCACACTCTTGTTTTTCTTCCTTCTCTACTCTGGTCTGAGTCCAACATGTCCCCTCCAGGCTCCTGTTTTGATGGACCATTTTGTCCTCAGTCTGTGGTGTTGTGGTTAGGAGGTGGGATACCCCCAAAAGGGTGGATCTCTGGAGGGGTAGCACCTCTTATTCCAGCTACTCTGTTTCTTGTCCACCATCTTGTGTGGGCAGACTTTTCTGTGTCGCTGCAGCTACTCCCAAATAACCACAAAGAGTCTTAATAGTAATTGTAAATGCTCAGCCAATAGCTCAGACTTGTTACTAGCTAACTCTTACAACTCAAACTAACCCATTTATACTACCCTACATTCTGCCAAGTGGCATTACTCCTCTTTCATCTTGCACCTCCTGTTTCCTCCCGTGTCTGGCTGATGACTCCTCTGACTCCGCCCTTCTTCTTCCAAATGTCCTTAGTCTGGTTTTTCTGTCTGACCGTACCTGTCCAGCTATTTGCCAGTCAGCTTCTTTATTAAACCAACCACAGCAACATATATTCACAGAGTGTAAAGAAATATTGCACAATCTTGTTAATAAGTCACTGCCTCCCAGGCCCACGGCCACAGGGGGAGCTGCTCTTCTGCTTTTCCCTGAGAGCCCTCAAACCTTGAGCCACAGTGAACATGTTCTCCCTTGGCTGCCCTGTCAGTGAATTTGGACAACAGATACAAAGGCAACTGATGTACCTCCTTTCTGTTCCAGTTTTGATTTTTAGCTAAGATGGAGTGAATATGGCATTGTCTCCAAGAGGAAATGTTGGCAGAAACTGACAAAATTCAGAGACTTGTCATGAAATATTGTAACCTACAGAAAATAAACCTGTAAGCTCCCCCACTTTTGTATTACCCATAAAATCAGATGTGCTTAAATGAACTGAATTCTTTAGTAACTTCCTTTGAAACTTTTTAATTAATTAATTTAATTATTTTTTTAATTAAAGTAGTGAGTTTCATCATGGCCTCTTTATACATGTATAATAACTCATGCTCGGGTTGGGGATTTAGCTCAGTAGTAGAGTGCTTGCCTAGCAAACACAAGGTCCTGGGTTCAATCCTCAGCTCAAAAATAAATAAATAAATAACTCGTTCTCATTCATTCCCCTCTCCCACTGCCGGAAGTTACCTTTTTTCTCCAAATTCATCCCAACTTTAGCTTTCTAGTTATGCACATTCCTTTACTCTATTTCCCACCTCACTTAAAGTCTCTTCCTGCCTCCTTTGTCATGATCCCCTTTCTGGTTTTGTTAACCTCTAAATACATATGGAAAAAAACATATATAAGCACACATACACACATACAACACATATACACACCACACAGGACATAGAAATGAAGATAACTTTTAAATAGACCCGAAGTGAACCCTGGAATGTGAGGTAAGGATGCACATGGAAAAAAAAAAAAAAGTAGAAGTCATCCTGTGTAAATTCTCCTGATGGAAACTTCAGTGGGATTTTCTTCCTACACTAACTGGTAACTCCTGATGAATGACTTCGGCTTCATGGAGACACTCCAACTTGGTGTTTTTGCTTTATTTAAAGCATTTTAGTAGGCTGCTTCCTAAGGTAATACATACAACTCCACAAAGCTGATTTTATTATTTGGGAGTCGACTCCTGCCAAATGAAAAGACTCCTCCACAAAAACAAGTGTCTGCCTTTGTCTTGAATAACTGGAGAAGTCACTAGTGAGTTCATGAGTTTGCACACTCGAATGTCCATTAACAGGATGCTCTGGGTGTTTTTTCAGGCAGATCACTTACCTTTGGTCTCAGTATACATCATTTAAACATCACTACTTCCATACACCCATCTGAATACATATCGCTTAAGTGAATCCCAGTACACTCATTTCAAGAGGCTTGGTCCAGGAGCTGGAGGGACGGCTCCATGGGTAAAGAGTTTGCTACCCATGCATGAGGAACTGAGTTTGGATCTTACTGCATAAAAACTTGCTGCAACAGTGTGTGCCTGTAATCTCAGGTCTGAGGAGACAGGGACAGAAAGATTCCTTGGGCTTGCTGGCCAGCCAGTTGGGGGAAATAGCTAAGTTCCTGGTTCAGTGAGAGACCTGTCTCCAAAAATCAGGTAGACATTGACTTCCACACACATGTATGCCTGGGTGCACACACATGGGTGTGCTCCAAAACAACTAATATTTAAGGGTCTCATGCAGTTGAATGCCTTAAGCTCCCAGCATCCAGCCTGTTATGCCTGACTTCTGGACCAAGCATCTTATTGAATGCCTGATTAAGCAGTTAATTATTTCTCATTGATACTAGCCTTTTTTTTTTCATCTTTTAATACAACAGTTTTACTGTCTCTGATAATTACCCTGTCTCAGATAACTCTTTTAAATCTAATGAGGCGTGGCAAGCTCAGCTTAACAAGGCAGCACATCATTAACTTCTCTCTTCATTGTTTGTCATCCTATCACACTCAATTACTACACCGCCAGTCGGGGAGCAACCTGTTATTTGCCAGGGGAAGAACAGTGAGAGCTGACCTGCTGACAGGTCAGGAATCAGTGACACTTAACAAACATCCAGGGACCGGCCACAGCCCTGGAACTTCTCCTAATCAGGTGGAGTGAGCCCCAGGCTTGCTCAGCTTTCCACTTACTGCAAATCAGCTCTCTAGAAACAGTGACCTTTGTTTTCTTATCCTCTACCTGTGGGTCTGATCTCTCTCTCTCTCTCTCTCTCTCTCTCTCTCTCTCTCTCTCTCTCCAAATTGCAATGTTTATTCTTTTTTATTTAAAGTCTCCCCCCCCTTGAGGAAATGTAGGAAGAAATTCCATGAACACTTAGGTAAAGGGCTTTGAGTCAGCCTCACAAGCTCTTCACCATCTTTATGGGTTGGAGCGAAGGACACAAACTCTCTAAAAGGATTTCTTTATCCAAAACAGCAGCATTAACAATGTGTCTTGAAAGTTAGAAGTCATTCTTACTTGTATTATCAAGCCAAATTCTGGAGAAAATAGTAGACTATTATACAAATGTGTTAGTGTGTAAAATATATATCAGTTGGTAGAGTGCTTTTTCTAGCATGCATGAAGCCCTGGGTAAGATTCTTAATACTGCACAAACTGGATGTGGTGATGTAATTCTGTACCCTCAACACTTGGGAGGTGAAGGCAGGAGGACTGGAAATTCAAGGTCATCCTTGGCTACAAGGTGAGTTTGAGGCCAGCCTGTGATGTATGAGACCATGCCTAAAAACAAAACAAACAAACAAACCAAACCAAACAAGCCCTTCCATTGTTCTAAACTCTAACTCTATAAAGTGTTACCATTCCCAGGGTATTTGAGCAGCTTTTAAATTCAACTTAGCATCCTCCAAGCTCCATGCAGAACAGAACACTCAAGCGACACCATGACTTACTTCACTCACAGAGGAAAACCAGTGAAAAGGTGACCTCTTTTTTCCACAGAATAATGCCTGGCACATCCTCAGGTGATCAAATTCCAAGTTCTTGATATGCTCCTGGTGGTGTAGACAGAGGTCTAATGTGAGAAATTGAGTTGTGGTGGCCCAAAGGCTGGGCTCCAATTCTAGCTCCCTCCATATTATCTCTGTTGCCTTTGACAGGTGTGGAGAGTAGGCACATTGTTAGAATGATGGCGCGCACGCAAAATTTGAGCAGATAAAAAGAAGTATCTGAACACTGTAAACTAAGCCACTGGTAGAAATACTATTATTGATTTGAACCTATTTCATGACCTAAAGAGTTCGTCACAAGAACTGTGTTAGGAAGGGCTGAAGGCTACTTTTAACAAACATTTATTTATTTATTTATTTATTTATTTATTTATTTATTTATTATTCATTCATTCATTCATTCATTGAGTGGGAGTATGGGGGATGAAGGCATGTGGAGGTCAGAGACATAACTCCCAGGAGTGGGTTCTCTCATTCCACTCTATGGGTTCCAAGGAGGGTTAGGCTTGGTGTCCAGCTCCCGCACCCCTTTAACTATCTTGGTGGCCCAACAGGAGAGATTTTAAATAGGGCTTCTCTCTGAACTAGCAGGACAGCTGCAACTTCACAAAGAGGACCACCCCCTCCCCTGCCACTTTATCATACCACATTCCTGCTTGGCTGCTGAGCTCCCAGCCAGGTAAGGCTATCTCTAGAGATGAATGTCAGAGGAAAGATCACAAGGAAAGCCTTCCATCCTGTTGGGCTTAATCTCAACACAGTGGAAGGGTCAGTTTTAATATAAGCACGTAGATCTCAACTTTTTGCAAAACACAGGGTTGAGTCATTCGTCAGATATATCCCAGGTTATCGTCCATCAGTTTACAATAAACACCAGTAAGTGACATCTCTAGATCTCCCAATCCAGGACGATCTTTGGACAGTTACTGTCAGACTCACATCCTTAGCTTTGAGGAAGGAACACAGCAGGAGGGACATGTGTAGGAATCACGTCCTTCATACACTGTCAAAAACAATGGCAGACACTGCTGGGCCTTCCTGGGAAACATATCTTTCATACTCGTTGCCACTTAAAGCACCATATGCTGTTCTGAGGTGATTCTTTCTCTTCTGTTCCCTATGACCCAGGAGAAAATGAGAGGTAAGAAGGTCTAGTCCCTGTGAGCTGTGTGCCCTACTCTTGAGAAACAAGGCTTTTTTGCCAGACTGTACACACACCTCCCTGAAACCACAGAGCTATAATTTGGTATACAGGTCCATTCTTTTACACCCCTGGCCCCAGGTCATTCACCCAAGGAGAGCTGGGCTGGAAACTCTGTTGAGGAGATCCTTGAGAAGAGATGCCAAGGATTCAGGTGGCCTTCTGGGCTCTCAAGAGCAGCAGACACTTCTGCACGGCTCTCCCAAATATCTACCACACTCAGTGCACATGGTGTCTCTGGGGTGGATAAAGGAAGCCCAGCCATCTCCCACCCCGTGCCGTGAACTTTGACCTTTCTCTATACCCAGTAGCCTCTCCATTCAGAACAGTTTGTAGAGATCTGAGTAATGGGTAATAGAATCACTTCTGTTGAGCCGGGCTTTTAAAGCACTGGCGTATATGGCTTCCTCAACACATCTAATGGACAGTCCTTCTTATCAAATCTCTGTGTTCAGTCACGAATCAGTTTTTTTCTTCCAACAAAACTCACCAGCACCTGCCGCTAGCCAGCGCTATTCCGCTTTTTAAAATGCATACCATAGTTCCACAGTCCAGTTGTCAGAGTCCTCCCTACAGTGGTGGCCCTCTGTTAGATCGTGAACGAGGCTGCATGCGGGTCAGCAGGTTAGCTCACCCTCACTGCCCATTCCTAGCTTAGAAAGTCCTTTCTGTTACTATAGTGATCCCAGAGGCTGGATCATTTTTAATGCACTGAAATTGTTTGGCTCTTGGTTCTAGAGGCTGGGAAGCCCAACATTGTGGAGCTCTATCTGGTGAGGGCCTTTGGACTGTTTCATCCACAAGCAGAAAGATGACAGGCTGAGAAAGCTCATACAAAGCACTGATCTATTTATGGCTTTTGGGCTTTGTTGTTATTGTTATTTGTTTTTATGGTGCAAGAGGTAGAAGAAGCCAGGACTTGCATTCTAGGTGAACGTTCTACAAGATGACAAGTCTAGCTCTTTAATAGCTGCTGAAAGGCTTCAGCTTCTCACACTGTTTCAACAGCAATTCAACCTCAGCATGTGTTTAGGGGACACAAACATTCAACGCATATTAGTTTCCATCTAGGTTAAATCATTTTCCAACTCCATGCATTTTCATGACCCAGAATAAATTTCATCTGTTACTTAACTCAGCAAAGAAAGTAACTAATTCACGCACTTAATGGTTAAGCCAATCCAAACCAGCAGCAAGCAGGATAATGTCTTTCCAAGGCTGAGCTGCTTGCCTTTGCAAGCATGCATGCACTTTATGCAACCTGACAGTCCCCAGTGGTAATGGTACATCCAGGTCCCTGCTGCTCCTGTAGATGTTTACACGGGTTGATTAATTTTGGTCTCTGCCAGGGGTGTGTGCTCTTCCTGTAATCGCTGGCCTCCTATGTTTCCAGTGGAAATTACTAAAAGAGCATTTTAGCTTTTCCAGTGAACAGATGAATTTTAAACTCTGTTTTGTGATAGATCATGAAATCTACGTGGGCTGTGCTGAGCCCCCTCTTTTATGAAGAAAAGCTGGGAATATCTTTGATATAAACAAAGCTTGCTTTGCTACAAATGAATGAAATGTCAAATCCACATTGAGAGAAGAAGAAATCCAAACACAGGTGCACCCTACTTCACAAAACAGACACTACTAGATGGAAAGCCATAGATTAATCCCAACAGGGTGATAGTAGATGACTTTAATCCTGATTCTCACCAATAGACAAAGCTGTTCAGACAAAAACCATAGAGAAACATTAGAGTTAAATGATATCAGATGTCATAATCAATGGACTTAACACACTTCTACAGAACATTGACAAAAACACTAAAAAACACACATTCTTCCCATCAGACCACACATCTTTCTCCAAAATTGACCATGTTATTGGGACACAAAGCAAGACTCCACAAGGAAAAGCAAAGCAACATAGTGTAGTCTGTCTTCAGTGGAGTAAAAGTAGTATCAACGACAACAGAGACTGAATACAGAACCCAAACCCAGAGGGTTAAACGTGCTGGGGAATGGTGTACGGGTTATTGAAGAAGTCTTCAAGGAAATAAAAAGCCTCCCAGGACTGAATGAAAGTGAAGACGTGAACACCAGTATCTGTAGAAGAAATGAAGGTGGTCCGAAGGGGAAATCTTAGAGTTCTAAATGCCTGCATTAAAACATTTGAGAGACGTGGCCTGAAGACATAGCTCAGGGTTGAGAGCACTGGCTGCTCCTCCAGAAGACCCCAGTTCTATTCCCAGCACCCACTTGGTGACTCACAGCTTTCTGTAACTCCAGCCCCAAGAGATCCAACACCCTCATCTGGCATTCCAAGGCACTGCACACACATGGTCCAAAGGCATACACGCGGGAAAAAGACCCATACACATACAAATTGAAAAAAGAAAAGAAAATAGAGAAAATTTGAGAGGACTCAAATAAATTAGTGGTACACCTTAAGGCTTTAGAATAACAAAAACAAGCCAAACTCCAAAACAACATATGGGAAGAAATAAAAACATGCAGAAACCAGTGGGAAAGAAATAGAAAATAAAAACGAATAGTACAAAGTACCAGTATTAGGACATGTAAGGGAACCTACTTGGCGAACAGAAAGGTGTCCTATGACTATCATCCACTAGATGGCGGGATCCACCCATTTATCTGCCACTGCCTACCTTTTCCACCAGGCTGAATCCAGTTTTGATACTTGAAAGCTAGAGGGCAAGATTTCCTTACAAATAAACTACCAACTGAAAAACTAATAATAATAATTCTAAGTCTGTCAGAGGAGGGAAGGCTTCTGAAGGTCCCAGCAGACAAGGAGAAAGGTCAGCTTTCATGGAGGAAAAAATGAATGTGTGATTTTTGTGACTTAACCTGGGTAATGATTATTTGAGTGACAGATGTCATTTATCTTTCCAGGGAACACCCTTCCCCATAATTATCATAGCATCAGTGCTGCCTTGATAATCTGCTCACTCTCTCCCATCCATCAGCTTGTATGAGATGAGGACTGGGCTGTTTTCTGGGCATCTCTTCCCTTCCCACATGGGTGAGGGCGAGAATAGGTATTGCTCCCATCTGGAAGACTATCTGTCTTCCGGAAGTCATAAAGGCCACTCTCAGAAATGTTTGCTGCCCCTTTTGTGACCAGTTGCAATGTTTCATGGCCTCTCTTTGGGTTTTAGCTCCTAGGATTCCGACTCTTAAAGGAATCATGTTGCTTAAGTTGGTGTCCCAGCAGCTTTGGTCAGAAAGGAAAGGTTTCGACATTCACTTCACCCTCCTGTCCTGCTTGGAGTCATTGTCCTTCTCTTCCTGCATGTCAGGGCTTAGCTTTCTTCCATTTTGTGACCTCTGACTGGAACAGCCTTTGCTTCATCTCTTTATGCTCTTGATTTTGTAACTTTCAAAGTTGCTGCTAAGATTTAATCACATTATAAATACAAGTGTAGTATACAGGGAGATATGTAGGAGGTAGTTATTTTTGATTCATGAAGAGCTTGAGTCCATTTCCTGGTGAACCAAAGCATACCACGGCCTTTATGGCCCATGACCAGCTTTTAACCTGGAAGTGGGGGCAGGGAAGGCCACTGAGGCAAAGAAAGGAGTTCCTCATGCTCCATCAGCAGGGTGATAGGATGCAGGCGACAGCTCTACCCAGACCACCCCGATGCTAGTCTGCTCCAATTAACATCAGTGCTGTGATGGCACGGCCTCTCGGGCTCTCAGGAAGGGGACTCAGAGGCACCGAAGAGAAGAATTCAAACAAACACACCACCTTTCCCACCTCTGTGTAGGTCCACACAAGGGAAAATCATCCCTTGCTCCAGATTCTCCTCAGATGCTCCACTGCCATCTGTTCATATGGGTGCTGTTTTCAACAGGCTACTCTGCCCAGGTTCTCTAAGAGCAATGTTTAAATTAATTTCTCACACTCTTTCAATCATTTCCTTACATTTTACTGACTTTTAAAAGATGTAGTAGTAGTAGTAGTAGTAGTAGTAGTAGTAGTAGTAGTAGTTAGTGTGTGTGCATGCGTGTGCATATTCGTGTGTGTGTGTGTGTGTGTGTGTGTGTGTGTGTGTGTAAACTTGGAAATGCACACATATGCATTGAATACACTAGAGATGGAAAGCATAGGCAGTTGTAAACTGCTGATTTGGGTGCTGGGAACCAAACTCTGGTCTTTTACAAGAGCATCAAGTGCTCTGAACTGCTGAGCCATCTCTTCAGACCAAAGCATTGTTTAAAGATAAAGAAGAGGGAAGGGTGTAGAGACACAGGAAAGAGAGTGTGCAATACTCTGAAATACTAGATGCAGCTTCCCAGCATGAGTAAAATCATCAGCGACACAATTGAGATTGCCATTTTATCAAGAAAGCGGATGACAGGTAGAAGAGTAGGTAAGTAGATGATGATAGATAGATTGATAGATCATAGAGGATAGATGGATAGATAGGTGATAGGTTTATTGATTGATTGATAGAGAGATAATAGAGAGATAGAGATAGATGCATAGATAGTAGAGAACAGATTGGCAAATGATAGATGATAATAGATACACATGTAGAGAGGTAATGGACTGATATATTATAGTTGGATGGATATATAGGTAGATGATAGATAGATAGACAGACAGACAGATAGATAGATAGACAGACAGACAGACAGACAGATAGACAGATAGATAGACAGATAGACAGATGAGTTCTGTGTTGGGCAACTGACCATTGGGAAAAGATAAGCTACTTTGATTAAGAGTTTAACTGATAGATTTAGGACCCTTTTGTTCAGAAACTGAAATTTTCAACTGGAGGTCATAGTAGAACATGCCTTGGCACCTTTTCCTGGAGGTCTTAGTGACTCCCATAATTTACATAGCCCCACAGTAGCTATATTTACCAAAATAAGCCATTCTAAAATATTCGTGATTCATTAAGACTGAATTCACCCAGTCACTGTGCTTCTTGGAAAAGACCCAGACAACACTGTGGTTGTCTTGTGCACTGGTGTGGCCACAATGGACTCACTTCATTACAATGCCACATGCTTTAGATATTTTTACTGAAATTGATCGGGCCACAGGGAGAGAGAGCCTTAGTAACAAGGGAAGCGGAGGGAAAGCCCCCAAGGGGGAAAAGGAGATTGCTTCAAAGGCTCCCCCCAACCCCCAATCCCACCCTCACCCCTCACCCCTCATCCAAGGTTATGATTAAGAAGCGGGAGGAAGGAAAAAAAAACCTTTACAAACGAACAGGATTGGGGTTCTGATCTTTATTTTGCACTCTGGTCTGACTTCCCCCTGTCAATAAGTCTGAGAACATAATTGCTGGGCTCTGATTTTTTTTTTTTTTTAACTTTCTCTTCAAGTAAAACGTGTGAAGGCACCAAAGGACAAAAGATGTCCTTGGAGAGTGAGATTGATCACTTTCAATACAAGGGACTGAAGGATATCCAAAGACTGCTGGCTTCAGAGTTTCTTCCTCAGCGACGACATTTCTGTTTAGTTGCTTGTTAGTCTGAGTGACAAGTTTGGTGGGGGAGGAGGTATTCATTCTTCTTAGATTATAAAATAGCCTTTTACACAAAATAAACCCTCCTGATTATTGTTACATGCCAAACACAAAAGGCAAATGAGATGAAGCCAGTGTCTACAGAAGCACAGAACTGTTGCTGCTTTCTTCACCTTCTGCTCTCCTTAGTTTTAGTCTCCTTATTGCTTTTTTTTTTTCTTTTTCTGACCGAATTTCACTGTGTAACTCAGGTGGGCTTTGAACTCAAACCCTCCCACCTTAGCTTCTCCGAGGTGGGATGACAGCCGTGCTCCACGGCACCCCAACCGCCTGCCTATTTTCAAATTCATTGTTTGCATAGGTGAATGTTACCCAGTGCTCTGATTTGTGAAGATGCTTCTGCACCCCAGTCTCCTTGTTTTTGTGAGAAGAAAATGGCATCATTATATATGACCAAGGTTATTGTGAAAATAAATAAAATACAAACCTTTCCACTTGGTTTCTACAGTGGAATCACTGTGACAGACAAAAATCTTTCCACAGAGAACTGTAATGCATAACCAACTTTGGCTGAATTATCTGTTTACATAAATATGCATACTTAATTTTCCTTCATTACTACAGTACCAAATTGGCTGAAGGAGCCGTCGGGAGTCTTAACTTTCTATAACTGACACACATGTTCTTTGATGCTGTTGTGCTTCTTAAACAGATTGATCCCACATCATCATGATACACTTTTCTCTTTCTTAGTCACCCTTATCGGGTGAATAGTCTTCAAGAATGCAACTCAGTACTGACTGGAAATGCTGTGTTGCTCTGGGAAGAGGATTGCTCTTGTGAGGGTTTGTGTGTTTCTAAGCATTTGGGAGTAGGGTAGTTATTAGAAGCAAGATAGGATTTCACAATAGCATTCAACTGTGAAAACCTGGGTCAATTCCTACCATTTCATTCCCGAGTCTATACTAGGTTTGAAGCACAGAAATTAGTCTGTGCCCTCTGCTTGTGGCTTTGCACAAACCCCTCCTGTCTTATCGGATCTACACAGTAGCCTTTTCCTGTTTGTTCCTAAGGATAATCAATCCCTTAGTACTGCTCTCTTAAAAATAAATCCATTCATCAAGTCACTTCTTCAGCAAATCTTTATTTACTGCTTATTATTTGTCGGGTGCCCGTTCTGGATGTCAGTGGTAAACCAAAGATTAAACACATAGCTGGTTCATGTTCTTGGACTTATGCATCTGAGGGGAGAAAAGACCTTAATCAAGGAGTCATCAAGAACAAGTACAAAATGGACACACACACGCAGGAGCTGGAAGGACACAGTGTGTCATGTGATCGCAGGACTGGGGAGAGCAATAGTAACAGGACTTGAGATCCAAAGATGGAAAAACTATGTCAGCATAGAGGGAAAGAGAGGGGTCCCTCTCCCACCAGCTGAGATGCAGAAATTGGGATGCCTGCAGAAAGATGACCACCGAGCTGCCAGGCAGGCCTGGAACAGCACTGAAGTGGCAACATACTCAGACTCAACTAACGCCCTGAAGACTTTCCTGGGGACACACCACTGAACCTGCCTGGGAATAGGAGCCTCTCAGGAACTCCCTGGGAACACCAGGAAGTGCTTCTCCCAGCACACACACACACACACACACACACACACACACACACACAGAGAGAGAGAGAGAGAGAGAGAGAGAGAGAGAGAGAGAGAGAGAGGGAGAGGGAGCCTTTCAGCAGGGAATCTACAGAAAAGCCTCCTTGGGGTCAGGGAGCACAGAAGGGTTTCTGGGAACACAGAGAACCTCACCCCAATCTGTTATTCCAGGGATTTCATATGCCCTGCCCCTTTGCATCTTACATACACTTCCTCCTTTCTGAGCAGACAGCAACAGTCCTAGCCCTTAGGCATTGCTGGGCTGTTCTTGTAACACTTTGTGTGGAGTAGGCTGAAGCTCAGAAAGGAATGTAACCTCTGGTGGCAACAGAAAGATAGTGGGGATTTTGTGAATTTTCTTTCTGCAATAAGCTATGAAAACAAGGCACAGTAGGCAAAATGGTGGAAGAAATTAATATTATGGACTCCTAAAATTATTTTTCTTTTTCTTTGCAGACTATTTTCTCCCCCAAGTCTTCTCCAGGTCTGGAAATTTCTCCTTCTTCTTCTTCTTCTTCTTCTTCTTCTTCTTCTTCTTCTTCTTCTTCTCCGTCTTCTCCGTCTCCTCCGTCTCCTCCTTCTCCTCCTCCTCCTCCTCCTCCTCCTCCTCCTTCTTCTTTTTTCTCCTTCTCCTCCTCCTCTTTCTCCTCTTCCTCCTCCTTCTCCTCCTTCTCTTCCTCCTCCTCCTCCTCCTTTTCCTCCTCCTCCTTCTCCTTCCCTTCCTCTTCCTCCTTCTTCTTCACTGTATCTGAATATTTTCTTTATTATTTTTTAAATAAATTTTTAATTGATTCTTTCTTTGTGTGTTTCACATCTTGTATCCCATCCTATCCATCTCTATCCCTTCATATCTGCCCTCTGCCCTTGTAACCTACCCCCTCAAGACAAAACAAAATTCAAAGAAAAACAAAAAAACACAAACAACCAAACACACACACACACACACACACACACACACACACACACACACAGTCTCTTTGTGGAAGCTGTAGTGTGTCCCAGTGAATACACAGTATACTCTTTTTTGTTTGTTTGTTTTTTGTTTTTTGTTTTTCAAGACAGGGTTTCTCTATGTAGCTTTGCGCCTTTCCTGGAACTCACTTTGTAGACCAGGCTGGCTTTGAACTCACAGAGATCCACTCGCCTCTGCCTCCCAAGTGCTGGGATTACAGGCATGTGCCACCACTGCCCAGCCACAGTATTCTCTTTAGTCTATACATCTTTACTTGTAAGTGTTCATTGCAATGAGTCTGGTTTGAGTCCTCTGGCTTCTGCTACACCCTTGATACCGGGCTCCCCCTGTGACTCCTCTTGGATATCCTATTGTTACCTTGTGTTATGGAGATCCTGCAGTGTTGGATCTGCAGGTCTGGCCCCTTCACATGCTCTAGCAGGTCATAGATATGGTTGGGCTGACCACTCATTACCACCAGGGTGAGCTCCAGCATTGCCCTGGCTAGCTCATTTGCTGCAGCAGGCAGCAAGGAGCAGAGCCAGGTCTCCTGCTCCCAAGGCTTCCTGGCCAGCTCACCAGCACCCACACCACTAGGGCCAGCTCTGCTGTTTTGTCCAGATGAGGTGCAGGGCCTGCTTTCCCAAGTGCTGCACTTGGTGGTGTGCAGGGCCAGCTCTCCCACTCTTATGCTCCCCAGGCCAGCTTCCCACCTGCTGTAGGTGGCAAGGGGTGGGGTGGACATCTTTCCCTCACCCATGCCATGGACAGGCAGACGATGAGGGACATGGTCAGCTCTCTGGTTCTCATGCCCTCAGGGCCGGCTCACCTGCACTTTGCCAACCGGCTCAGCTCTGGTGTGCTGCCCAGGTGAGGTGAAGGCCTCCTGAGTGATGTAAGTGGTGAGGGCAGGGCCAGCTCTCCCACCTGCCCCAGATGGTGAGGGGAAGGTGATGAGGGAGGGCATCTCTCCCTTACCCACTCCACCCTATGGTAGATGAGGGATGGAGCCAGATCACCTGTGTCCCCTTTGACAGAGTCAGCTCTACTGTGCTGCCCAGGTGAGGTGCAGGCCTGCTCTCCCGAGTGCTGCAGCTGGTGAGAGGCAGGGGCAGCTCTCCCACTCTCATGACCCTGGAACCAGCTTTCCCATCTGCAGTAGGCATTGAGGGGCAGGAGTGGGGACATCATTCCCTTACCCACACCACTGCATGACAGACAGATAGTGGGGCCAGCTCTCGAACTCTCATGCCTCCAGGGGCGGGGGGGCTTGCCTGCACCCCTGCCAGCCAACAGGGTCAGCTCCACAGTGCTGCCCAGGCGAGGATACCTCTCTTCTTTATCCAAAGACAAAGGGAGAAAGATTAGCTCATTTAAGTGACACGAGGTCGCTGTTAGCCATCTGCCTTCACATATTGAACTTTGAATGTTCGAAAAGGCCTTATGGAAAATATATTTATCCCACTTGGAAAATACATTTGCAGGTATCTTTTTGTGTCAAGGCCTGTGAGCATCTGAGTAGTGACTCCTGTTCCCTCTGCTCTTTAGTTACTGGATTCATTTTTTTTTCCTTGGATGCCACCGTGAGAATGCTCGTCCTCTTGTCTGGAATGAAGTTACAGGGTTACAGAACAGAGGCGTTAGTCCTTATTGGCATGGAGAGGATGGTAAATACCATGGAAAGGCAGTTGCATACATTTAGACCATGTCACAGAAGGAGAAAGAGATGTGGCGTTTCTGTTTGCCCAGGGCCTCGGCTGAATGTCACCCAGGGTGGACCACCGTTGCAGATTCTTTGTTGAATCACTGCTGTTCCTGTGCTCAGCTAACAATAGAAGTTTCAGGGGCTTTAGTGAGCACTCGGCCATGTGGTCAGTGTTCGCTTGCAGAGTGGAGTTCGCTCAGCTCATTGAGCAGAGAACGATTCATTACAGGGCATTAAATGACTCCCAGAATTCCTAGTGGGGTGAAGAAGCTGAAGAACCTAATTATACCTAAAGCTGCATTGCCAAAAAGGGCCACCAAGAAGCGAGTTTCATCATCATCAGAAAATGGATTGTCATTACAGATGCCCTCCAGAGGTCCTCTGTTTTTGTAGTGTCTATGCCAACACAACGTATCCTGGCTCACTCTTTAGGTCAGTCCAGAAGTTGCTTCTGGCGGTTGAACTTAAGTCACGTTAAGGATTTGATAGTAGTCAAGGTCCTCCAAAGAAGCAGAACCAATAGGGTGTTACTGGCTCACACATTAATGAAAGTTTTCCATATCCAAATTCTCTAGAGTTTCTTAGAAGGGTTGATACCCAGACTGTTGATGATGTAGTTCATGGCCAAAGACTATCTGCTCATAGAATCCTTTCTTACTTGGAGGAATCTGTCTTTTGTTCAACATAGGTTGTAGCCTGGTCAAGTTGGCCATTACATTCCCATTTGCAGTGGGAACTGAGATATGTCAATGTCCTCCTCAAACATACAGTACAGAAAGTAACCCCAGAGAGTATTCAATAGATACTTTGCTAGGTTGTCTGCAGACTCTGCAGACATCTATGGAGAAGTCCTGAGGAAACTGGAATGATTCTTCTGGAAAAGTTAATGGATGAAACCTTGTAGATTAATGACAAAGCATCACTTGTATCTTTTGAGGCTGGGGAGAGGGTTCCATTGGTGAAGTGTTTGCCTTGCAAATATGAGGATCCGAGTTTGCTCTCCGTCACTCATGTGAAAAAGCCAGGTGTGGTAATCCTGTCACTGGGAAGACAGACAGGAGGATCCCTAGTCTCACTGGACAGCCATTCTAGCTGAATCTGTGACCTATTTCCAGGACTCTTAGTGTCTCCCAAGATCTCAACCGAATTTCTCCTTAAACAAGATCCTAGAATTCTCCCAAAAGTTGACCAGCCCAGTCCTCAAACTTACTGTCTTAATTATTGCATAGCTCAAGGCTCCATAGGCACTAATAAAAACACACACTCCCACCTGGGTGGTGCTTTGTGTTGGGAATAGTTCATGCCTGTTGTTTTCTTTGGTTTTCAGGCAAGGCGGTCTCTGCATTGATCTTTTCTTTCTGTTTTCTCCACAGATGAAGAAAATGGAAGCTCAGGTACATTAAGTGAAGTTTTTCTGTAGTATGGTGTTCGGTACTGAAGGCAACGCTTTCCTCATCCATCTCTAGTTTGGTTCCCTTCTTTCCTTAGCCCAAACTCTCTAGATTGTCTCCCAACACAACTCATGCAACTCTAGGTTACAGGACCCTCAAGACAGCACTCTCAGGTACTTCTCACCTTGCCCATGCAGCACCATCCATGAGGCAGCTCCAACAGGCAGTACGATTTATCAGAAGGTCATTTAAATTCACTTGCATGAAAATGTATTTGAGGTTTATGCTCAAGATAGACCATTCTCTGTTTTAGCATTTCTCAAGGAACCCCACAAGGGGGCAACAGGAGCTCTCAGAAGGAATGGCAATGGTGCAGTCTTTTAGATGGTTAGTCTTTAGTTCTAACCAAAGCAGAAAATTGTTTTACCATAAAAATCCAAGCATATTCACTAAGGTAACTTCATGAAAGTTCTATTTTAATCCACTAATTTTACTGTTTTCTTGTTAGAAGTATGTATTAAATATTAAGGTTTACACATTTACCTTTTTTGTTTCTTCCATTTTAGCTTTTGCTGGCATTGTCTGATATTTCCTTGCAATCATGTCCCTTTGACACTGATGAACTCTTTGCCACATTTCAGCATGTTGACCCTCATATAGGGCTCAATGTGTCTTGGGGGAAAAAATAGCCTGACAGCTAAGATCACAATCATGTTAATTTAGTATCGGGAACTCCCTCCTTTATGGGAAAGAGCACTGTAGCATGGAATCATCTTAGTGTCATCTTATAGAGAAGTTGCCCTTGAGTAATCCCTCAAGTGTTTGCAGCATGAAGAACAATGAATGACTTAAAGAATGAGTGAGTGAGTCAACCATAGCTCTACAGGCAAGACAGAGTGGGAAAGGGGCAGACTTCTGAGTCCAGTGCCCGTTTCCTGGAAACCAGGTCCATAGCTATGTCTAAAAGATGAAAGTCAAGAGGTTTATAGGATTACAATTTTATATGGCTTGAAAACAATGCCTACTTTCTTTGCCCCAATAAAAACAAGACTATTTTCATTGTGGGTTTTTTGTTTGTTTGTTTGATTTAGTCCCTACCAAGAGAGTCTTCCCACAGACTTACCTTTAAAAAGGACTCTCTGAGAGTCTTTTTTACTCTCGTGGACTGGGCTTTACTGAATTGTGAATGAGTCCCTGAAATACACAGATACTCACAGACCCTCTGTCACAGTGGTTTTACTGGATATTAAAGTTACCTAAAAATTACAAAAGACTTAAAGAAGCCCTCTTGGCTCCTCTCCAGAGCTATGCAGCACGTGCTAACATTTACTGAGCACCTTCTGTATGCTATGCAATCCCTTTGCCCTGTGACATTTTCTCCTCTAAGCATCCCAGCGTCCATCAGAGTAAGTGGTCTTTTCCTCCTTTATGGGGTAGTAGTGAGATTAGGAAAGGACTGGGGTTGGGCGGTAGAAGTATTGTTTTATCCATTTTTGGAAAGCAAAACTTTCTTCAGAATCCATTGCATAGAAACCTGCCCTCTGGAAGCAACAGTATTCTTCAATGTAAAGTGGGCACCCTCAGGACTAGATAACCTTTGCATCATGACACAGTGTCTCACCATTCTTCAGGGCCAGCCTTCTTTTAAAAATAACATTTATTTTGATTATTTCTAGTTACAGGTAGGTATGTGTGTCTATGTGTGAGTATATGCACACAAGGACAGGTACCTTTGGAGGTTAGAAGCCCTGGTCCCTGATCCTCATAGAGCTGGAGTTACAGTCAGTTGTGAGCTATGAATCATGGGTGCTGAGTACTCTAAAGAGCTGAGCCATCCCTCCATCCCCCGTGGCAACTTTCCTTTGTTATTTCCCATAAAGACTGCCTTCTCTCAATGGGTGCTAAGCTGTTTGGTTTCTCCTGCCCACTTCTGCTGTAGTCTTTCAAGGCTCACTCCGCCTCTCCATGCCTTTGCTGGCTACACTACTTGACAATATTTCCTTCTCTGAACTTTTGCTCTCTAGATCACTGACTGAGCCTGGAGAAGATTCCTCCTACTACAAGTTAATTTTCCTGTGTGCATGTTCTCCTTTCAAGTAGATAATAAGCCCTGGGCATCTCTCCCAGTGCCTTGCACAGAGTGGCCATTCAATACACGGTTCTTGATTAGATTATGTATTCATGACATCACTGTAGAGTTTGTTCCCCCGGGTCACATCCCAACACGGGGGAAACTTCAGGCCTGTGACCCACTATAAACTTGTTGCATCTCATTCAAGCACTCAGTTGCCCTTCAGACAGGAAAAGAAATGTCAGATTTGGCTTGTTTGTCTGATCTTCATGCAACTGTGGCTTCATACCTCTGGGGACAGAAGAACTGGATAGTTTCATAACCCTTTGGAGTTAAGCGAAAAACACTGTGGGTGAGAAGGAAAGTATCTGGAAAGGGTCATGATGAGTGGACTCTGGTTGGGTGATCCTCACTTTTTCCTTTGTGTGGGAGACATGCAGATGGTGGGGGGGGGGGAGGAAATGGCTATTTCAGGTTGCTCCACCATCAGGGAGTGTGTGGGAATAAAGGCACTAGCTGGTCAAGTTACTGCTGATTATGGTTACAGACATTAATGAAGGTGAACCTTGGCAGTCATTTCTTCGGGAGAACTTTAAGTCTTTCCAACAAACACCTCAGCTATGTTTAATGGAACAGTTTGTCACAGGCAATCCTCATAGACTTACTGGGGCTGTTTTTTCATAGATTGAGGATTGTGGGTCTTCCTGAATCCAAACAGCCCAAGATGAAGAGAATGTGTTTGTTCTCCAATTTCGTTGTCTTAGGACCCTGCTCTGGCTGGCTCCAGTAATTCTTTTTGCAGGAGAGATAGCAGATACCCCTCCCCAACCCCCAGGGGCTGAAGAAATTCTCCCAGTCAGAACTGTGCAAAAGACCATGTGATAGGTCCAAGAACCATGGGCTCCTGGAGATAAACAGAGAAAGGTTGGCTGAAATCTGAGGCAACTTCAAAATACCCTTGAACTGTAGGGAAGTGGAGCAAGCCCAAATGCAAGAGCAAGAAGTGAAACCCGAATTCAGTTCTTTTGGGGTTTCCATGTTATGTGCTGCTTTCACACCAGCCTTTCCTGCTCAAAATGTGTTTATTTCATGCAATAATTTCCTTGGATTTTCTAAAGCATATTATTACCTGTGGCATAGCCTATCTTGGACGAGTGCTGAGTTGAGAGATACCAGATACTGCCACCAGTGACCTGATACTGGTTGGAACATTCATAGACCGCTGACACCCTCCTCCCTTCATCTGCCCCTCTTCCCTCCCTTCCTTCTTTCATCCTCTCCTGGTCCTTAGCTGGCAAATATCAGCTGTGAAAATCCCATGGTAGGAACATTGGATCCCAGCATGTTGGGCACACCACTTCATTCCTTTCTATTTTAAAATTTATATTTCTTTAATTGTTCATTTGTTTATTTGCTCACTCATTTATTTGTGTATTTAGGGGATGGGACACATATGGATGTCAGATGTCAGAGGAAAACATGCAGGAGTCTTTTCTCTTCTTCTACTGTGTTCTTCCTGCGCATGAGACACAGGTTGTCAGACCTGCTGAAATGTCTCACTGTCCCTTTGTTCATATATGTAAGATTTTATTTTATTTTTAATTCTGCGTGTGTGTCCATGTACATGCCCATGGAGGCCAGAAGCAGGTGTCTGATCCCCTGGAAGTAGAGTTACAGGCAGCTCTGAGACACTTGACATCACACAGGAACCTATGGACTCAGCTCCTCTGAAAGAGTCATATATTCTCTGACTGAGTCATCAGGCCAACTCACCTCCATATCTTTAGGGGAAACATGGAAGTTTAAGAAGACTTACTGAACATTTTGCACTTCAACTTCTTTTTAAACACTTATTTGTTTACTTATTATTTATTTGGGGAGGCAACTGTGGGTGTCATAGCATACATGTGGATGTCAGAGGACAAGTTAAAGGAGTCAGTTCTCTCCTCTTTCATTTGGGTCCAGGTAATGGAGCTCAAGTTGTTAGGCCACGCCATCTCACCAGCCCAGTATGTTACTTTTAAAGGCAGGTTATTTAAAGGCAGAAGCAGTTGGTCTCTAGAAGGAAACCACATGGCGTTCACACAACACCAGCATGACAGGCACACAGGCAGCAAAAACTCACTCACACCATGTTCAAAGAGTAAGAAGAAAGTTTAGCACCAATTTCATTCTGTTTCCAAGAAACCAAACTATATTTGTATAGATAAAAACAGAACCAAAGATGTCCCTGGCTCTTGCTTATTTTTGTCTGCCACAGCTATATCTACAGGTGTGACACTTGGCATCTGAGAGTCAGTCAAGGTCTGGAGAACATGGGGAAATCCCAGCATGCATAAAGCTTGTTCTGTGTTCACAATCAAGTCCTGTGAGGCTGTGTTCAGCCAGCTGCAGAGACAGAGGATCTGTCCATGTGTTGCCATGGCATCAAGCTATGTTTCCATAACATGGCCTTCCCACATGCTCACAAGCCAGCTTGGATGTTTTGTCCTGACTGATGCTAGTGAGGCTGGGAAGTGAGCAGGGGCCTTTGGGAATGATACTCTGGTTTGTGTGTGTGTGTGAAAGTTGAACTCTGGCTAAAACCTGCTATACACATAGCACAGGCTCATATCTAAAATGGGAAGAACTGTGCATGTTCCTCCTCCTCTCTTAGAGGCTTTTCTGAGCTTGTTGAATGTCTCAAGCACACTGGGTGCAGGATGTGTCTGTGAAAGCAGAGCAGTGTAGCGGGAGGGTTAGAAAACACAGGGTGGTGAACTCATGACTGATGGGCAGGCAAGTGCTAACTTTCA
The DNA here is from genome assembly GCF_903995425.1 of Onychomys torridus. NCBI lineage: Eukaryota > Metazoa > Chordata > Mammalia > Rodentia > Cricetidae > Onychomys > Onychomys torridus. The sequence continues at coordinate 65,048,848 of NC_050447.1, forward strand.
TGGTCCAAGATTTTAGAAAATTATTTGTAAGTTTTCCTAACTTCCTTGTCTCAAAGGAATTCAGTAACTCAGTGTGAACTTGAGTTGAAGGAAATCTTTTATGTCTTGGTCTGAGCCAGCCACCCACCATCTGGTTTCCTTGTGTTATTGAAAAGAGAGTCCACCCGTTTCAGAGTACTCAGCTATGCTTAGCATCCTTGTGGGGCTCATGCTGATCAATAGCTCATTGGAGAACAAGACTCAGAAAACAGAGAATACTGCTGTCTCTCCCTCAGAGCAGAGAAAAGCCTGGTCCAGAGCAGAAGAACATTTTGCCAACCAAGTGTTGGTGGAAGTTTCTATCCTGTCAGTCAGCTCCCAAATAACTACACAGAGACTTATTATTAATTATAAATGCTTGGCCAATAGCTTGGACTTGTTATCATTGGCTCTTACAATTTAAATTAATCCATTTCTATTCATTTACATGCTGTTACACGGCTCGTGGCTTGTTACCTCATTTTATACATGTCTTGCTTCCTCTGCATCTAGCTGTCAACTCCACCTTTCTTCTTCCTGAGTTCTGTCAGTCTGGCTCTCCTGCCTAACCTCTTCATGCCTAGCTATTGGTAAGTTAGCTCTATATTAAACCAATGAGAGTAATGCATCTTCACTGTATACAAAAGGATTATTTCACAGGAAACAAGAGTCACTTGCAGCCTAGATGAAACATTCCTAGAACTGGGCCAGGGTGCTGTGAGGTCCCTGTGGCTGCTCATGCCATTATTGTCTTGGTCTTTCCATCCCTTCTCAGGGTGAGAGGATCACCTCTTTTCCACCATGAGATTCTTTAGTCTTGATTGACTCTATAGTCTGTCTAGTTACTAACATGAGGCAGATATCTAGTTTTTTTGGAGGTAGGTGTTTTGTATGTGATTTGTTGTGTTTCAATGTTTAGCTCAGGTTGGCTCAGAAAAACAGTATATAGCCCAAGTGGTTCTCCCTCTCTCTCTCTCTCTCTCTCTCTCTCTCTCTCTCTCTCTCTCTCTCCCTCTCTCTCTCCTCTTTCTCTATCTCCCCCTCCCACCACCACATTCCACTCCTCTCTGGTGAGACAAAGTCTTATTTATGCCATGCTTGCCTAAAACTCATTGCATAGCCAAGAATGACTTTGGACTTCCTATCCTCTTGCCTCCACCTCCTAAGTGTTAGGATTAGGAAGAAGCCACTATACTTGGTTTCTGTGATACTGGGGATTGAACTCAGGACTTTGTACATTCATTCGATGTAAGCATTCTAGTAACTGAGCTACATCTCCAGATTCCATTTTTCATTGTTGTTGTTTTGAGGCAGGGTCTCATATAGCCTAGGATAATCTCAAACTTGCTATATACTAAGACTGGGTTTAAAATACTGGTCCCCAAGCATTCTCCTCCTGAGTGTTGGGATGACAGGCATGCAGATCTTGAGCTCTCAACCCTTCTACCTCTGCTTCCTGAGTTCTGGGATTATAGACATGTGCCATCATGCTTAAACCTGTTTTTTCAAACAGTTAATAGAGTATCACATAACTGTTTATTAGTCTTTCCTGTCTCCTATATTGAGCATTAAATTTCTTGAACACAGATACCATTCTTCTCCATGTTTGGACACCCTAAATAGATTTTGTGTTTAAATAATAGGCATATGGTGAACACATATTTCAGTAGCAGAAGCCAGTGTTTGAAAAATGCATATATACAGTAAAGCATCACCTATCAGGCAACAGTGCCACTTAATCCACCTACTAGGAATATCTCAATGAGTGTGTAGATGGTGTTTTCCCTCAAGACATTTGTTTTCATACATATGGGAAGATAATTTCATAATCTTTGAATTTACTTTGACCATAGATTGTGTTGATAGCTCAAGTCTTACAATTTAGTTACTCTGAAGCAATTCCTCTAGGTGCCATAGCCATAAAAGCACTTAGCAGTAAGCACTAGTAAAGATTTGAGTCTGGATCCTTGGTTTTTGGCTTTAACACCACCATCTTACTTATATGGTCATTAGGAGAACAATTGTTAGATTCATTAGTTAGAAGACAGTGAGGACTTTGAAAATCCAGAAGAAAAGAGTTCTGGAATGCTACTTCTCTACTAACAATGTATTAAATGTCACTTGTGTCTGGCTCAAATACTTAGGCTTGGTAGATGGCCAGCAGTGAGCCTGAGAGAATGAACAAATCAAACCCCAAACTAGCAGCATGAGTGGGGTATCCTTATTTTTTGGCCACCTGGTCCTTCTGCACATGCCCAGCTTTGGGAAATATCCCCACTTTGGAAGACCTGCCTCTCTTGTGGAAGTGTTGGAGGAGTTTACTTCTTGGATTCAAGTTTCAGAGAGTTGAGTCTGAAAGTTCTGTGCTCTCTCCCTCAGTCATTTGTATCCCTGGGCATGGTCCTCAGGAATCCTCTTAGGAAAGAAAGATTCCTAACTGAGAGTGTGAACATGGATGTGGTGTGAGTGTACAAGTGCATGTATACATGTGTGCTCATGTTTATAGAGGTCAAAAATCAACCTCAGGTGTTGTTAGCTCCTCAGGAATCACCTACTTTGTTTTGTGAGTTACAGCTTCTCATTTTCAACTGGGGCACATGGGTTTGTCTAAATTGTCCAGCAAGCTCTAGGAATCCTCCTGTCTCTGCATTGCAAGTCCTAAAACTGCAAGCATGTATCACCCTACCTAAATTTGTTTGTAGGTATAGGGATCAACGTAAGGACCTTCTGCTTATGTGGCAAGCACTTTACCAATTGAGACTTCTTCCTAGCCCTAAAATGATGGAAAAGATATAACCTTGGTACTTTTTGGTGTTTTTAGAGTTCTACAGTCTTGACTTTCAGGGGATTAGAAAAATATGAGGTGAAGCTGATAAAGAGGAAGAAGTTTAGACATTTATTATTCAAAGTATGGTTCAAAGATATTAACAGGGAGCAGAGTTGACAATTTCTTGTATTTGGGAAATCTCGAAATTATCTATCTTTCTCTGTTGGTTTGAATAAGAATGAACCCCATAGGCTCATATATTTGAAGACTTAATCATCAGGAAATGGCACTATTGAGAAGGATTAGAAGGTGTGGCCTTGTTGGAGTAAGTGTAGCCTTGTTGGAGGAAGTGTGTTATTGACGTGTAGGCTTTTAGGTTTCAAAAGTCTAAACCAGGCCCAGTATCATGGTCTCTTCCTGTTGCCTATGGATCTGGATATAAAACTCTCAGTTGATTTTCCAGTCCATGTCTGCCTATGCACCACCATGTTCCCTGTCATTACGATAATTGACTAAACCACTGAAACTATAAACAAGCCCCAATAAAATGCTTTCTTTCTTAAGAGTTGCTATGGTCACAGTATCTATTACAAACATTAACTAAGATAGAAGTTGATACTGGGGTGCAGGGTATTGCTTTGACAGGCCTGACCATGCTGTGTGTTGAAGGAATATGGAAAACTTTGGGACTTTGGACTAGAAAACTGGCTGGACACTTTAAGCAGGAATTAATGGGTTAACCAAGTAGAAGCATGGAAGACAGTAGTTCAGAGGGTTCTGTGAAATGTGGGGACCTTGCTCAAGAGATTCCAGAGGAGAAGGCTGTTAGCAAGTGGCCTAAAGACAATTCTTGTAATATTCTGGTAATGGATATGGCTGCTTTCTGGCCTTATCCAAAACAATCTGCTTGAGGCTAAATTAAGAGTTTTGGAGTTGGCAGAGGTGATTTCAAAAGAGCCATGTATTGACTCTGTCATGTGGTTATTAGTATCAGGCAGACCAATAATGAAAAGGAGCAGGCTGAGCAAGGAAAGGTGCAAAAATGTACAGTTTGAATGGAGAAAGAGCACCAGGAAGTATACTGGAGTTAAATCCCATGCTCAAGGAGATAAAAAAAAGTTTAAAGAAAAGCCTGATGCTAAATGTAATAAAGGGAGTGGTGACTTTAGGGCAAGACCCCACCCAGCTAAGCTTCCATCTTGGGCAAAGGAATTAAAGAAAAGCTTAATCAGTGAAGGAAACCAACAGTAGAAAACTGATGCAGACATTATTGAAAGAGGTCAGCTTCCAGGCCAAGGAAGCAGGAGAACTTGACAGCTCTGGCCACTTGATTCTAGCTTTAAAGTCAAGGGCACAAGAACAGGGTTGTGGGAATTCCCTCTGCAGCTAAGGAAAGCCACTGAGACCAGCATCTGTCAGGATTTCCCTGCGTGGAGGCCCATAGAGGCCATTGTGTGAAGTTGGGAAGATGAAACCAGATTGCCTTGGAAACCTCAAGATGCTGGACATGCCAGAGTCATGGGATACCTGTAGAGGAGAGTTGATAGAAGGGAGTGGAACCAGCCCAAGAGAGAGAAGTGTACTGCTGTCCACTAGGCTGGCAGGAGCTGAAGGCCTGAAGAGTGCTTTGACATCAGACGTGGAAACTCAGAATTTAGAGTTTGTCCTGCTGGAGTTTGGTCTTGTTTCTGGTCCAGCACTTCCGTACTCTGTTCCCTTGCCTCCATTTTGGGATAGTGTTTGGGATATATATCCTGTGCCATTGCATGTTGATTGGTCTGGATTTTTTTTTTTTTTTGATTTATAGGATGTTACAGTTAAGAGATTACCTTGAGTCTCAGAAGAGGGTTTGAACTTTGAAGCAGTTTTGAGACTGTGATAGACTATGGGGACTTTTGAAGTAGGACTGAATTCATTTTTAGCATTAGGGTATGGCTACAAGCATATGGGGACTAGAAAGAGGAATGTGCTGGTTTGGATGAGAATGGCACCCCTAGGCCCATTTATTTGAGTTCAGTCATCAGGGAGTGGTACTCTTTCTGAGGATTAAGAGGAGTGGTCTTCTTGGAGTAGCTGTGGTCTTGGTGAGAAAGTGTGTCACTTGGGGTGGTTGTTGAGGTTTCAAAAGCTCAGGCCTAGTATCTCTCTCTCTTCCTGCTGCCTGAGGATCCAGATGTAGAACTCTCAGCTACTTCTCCAGCACCATTTCTGCCTGTGTGTCACCATGCTCCCAGCCATGATCATAATGGACAAAACCTCTGAAACTGTAAACAAGCTCTCAATTTTTATCATTAAGAGTTGCCATAGTTATGGTGTCTTTTCAAAGCAATAGAACACTGACTAAGCTACCTTCCCAACCCCAAACCATTCTCCACATTCTCCAGGTGATTGTAGGCATCTTAGCATTTGAGAAAACTGGCTGAGGGAAAAGCCCAAGCAGCAGCCTTCAGAATAATAAGAAGTGGTTACTTGATCAAATTCAGAGGCAGACACTTGGCACAGCCCCACAGAAGACAGAAAATTCCAAAAGGATTTAGCAATAATGATGTAGTTCCAATACAAAGCATCATTGTAGAAGCTACTAGCTGCCTCACTTGTGAATGTTGGGCAAGTCAACAATCCAATTAGGCCCTGCAAAATTGGGGTAACATGTGGAAGGGTGGCTAAGAAGGAAAAAGGGAGAGAATGTGATTATTTTCTTATTAGCTCAAAAACAATTCATATGCACTGTACATTTTCCAAACTCTAAGCAAATATGTAGTATAAAGCTTGGGCAGAAGAATTACTTCCTCCAAGATTGAACTAATCACACAAAAGTAGTTCAGGCTACACCCTGGAACCAAAGTGCACCATGGAACCGAACACCCACCAGCTATGGGACTTCAAGAAGATTATCTAATTCCACTGTGCCTCAGTTCCCTAAGCTGACAAGTAGAGTTAACAGCTGGGGTGTTAGGATGATTCGAGTTGAAATGTGTAAAGTTCTTTCAAATTCTGGTCATGGGTTGGCAGTTATTCTAGTAATTGAGTAATTTTTCATATTGAAAACTTTGATCTATGTGACATTTCAACGTGAGAATGTCAGTAAAGGGTTAATAATTTATCCATCCTCTAGTTCAATGATTAGCCAGCTCTACCAGCATCATTTATTGGCTAATATTTCCACGAGTCTAATAGACTGGATTATGTCATCCCCCAAAATATGCTGATTCCTGTTCTGGAGATTTCTGTTGCTATAAAATAGTATCTTGACAAAAACCACCTTAAGGAAAGAAGAGTATGTTTTGGCTCACAATTCCATCTTATAGTCTATCATTACAGGAAGTCAAGACAGCAAGCCCTTGAAGCAGCTGGTCACATGACATCTACAGTCAAGAGCAGAGAATGAATATGTGCATGCTGGTTCTTAGCTCACTGTCTATACTCTTACACAGTTCAGAACCAAACTCAGGGAATGGTGCCTCCCACAGTGGACTAGGCCTTCCCACATCAATTCATGAAATCAAGACAATCCTCATAGGCCAACTTCATCTAGCAACTCCTTATGGGAATCTATTCTCAGATGATTCTAGACTGTGTCAAATTGACATATTAGAATGAACCATCACAATATCCTAAGCTCCAGTATTGTGGATTATAACCTTGTTCATAAATTGCGTTGTTAGAGATGTGATTCACTAAGATGAGGCTGTACAGGGATAGAATTGGGCCCTCCACCCAGTATTAGACTGGTCTCTTTATAATATAGGAAAAGACAGAGACATACAGAGGAGACAGCTATGGTAGAGACAGACTCAGGTGCTAGAGTGATTCTGTCAGAAGCCAAGAAGAATCTGGGGTGCCTAGAAGCCACGCCTCTCTCCAACTGGTGGAAGCCTGTAAAAACTGCTAAGACGCAGGCAATAGTTTATAGACTCAAACCACAGACAGCCTGCGTTGGTGGACAAAGCAGTCTCAGTTCCCCGGCTTGGGAAAATGTGCTCTAGGAGTGTCGGCAAAGTTGGAGAGGCAAGTGTCAATGCCAAGTTCTATTTCACTAGAGTGAAGCACACCGTAGTGAAATAATGAATGACAATCCAGGAAGTAGGAGTCCTCCTGGGGGGCTAAAGGCAGCCCTCTGGGCTTCAGCATGTGACCTCCTCTGTGGTATAAACAGGGATGCATTTCACAGCAGCTAAGCACCAGGAAATATGCTTTTAATTATCACTTAAGACATTACCTGTCAGAGGTATTCCTATCACTTACACTTAATGAGAATTGATTTTAGATTGCATTACCCAGGAAGCTTAGGATAATGGAAAGTTCTGGGTCTTTTCTGAGACCTTTTAGTCATGACATGTCTCTGTGCTGATGATCCCCCACCTCAACAGCCATCAAACATTTGATCTGCCCACATGCGACCTAGGCAGAGGCCCACTCAGGCGGAAAGTGATTTTTAGTTAGTGAGAGTCCTTAAAGCCTAGCACAGTGCAAGAGTGTCATTGCAAAGTGAAGAAGCCACAGGGAAAACTCCTGAGGTGCTGAGTTTGCACTGAGGTCCACAGGCTGGTCTTGTCCATCTAGGGGCAAAGTTCAAAAGTGATGTGTTAGTGGAAGTGTCCAAACAACCACCGCTGAACTGACCTTCTGGTGTGTGTCTATTTGCATGATTATTTGTTTGTGCAGTGCTGGGGATCAGACACGGAGCTTTGAGCACTCAGGCTAGCACCCTCCTCTTGACCTCTGTGCTCTTTCTAGTGTGTGCTACTGTCACATTAAATTGCTCAAGCTGGCTTTAAACTTCAGAACCTCCTGCCTTGGCTTCCCAAGTAGCTAGGATTACAAGTGTGCACTTTTTGACTTGTCTGAAATGGCGGGTAATTCCTGAAGAGGCAGGCCAGGGTAGCTGTGTAGGGGACACCACAGGGAAAGAAAAGAGGTCTGATTGTTCCAGTGTGTCCCAAATTCACCACTTCTCTTCCATCTGGTTTTGATTTTTTTTTCTTGATCAGAAAGTAGTACTACTTCAGTAATTATTTGCCTAGTTTTCCTCAAGGGTGGCTTAGCTAACTTTTAAAATTTATTTTGCAAAGGCGATTTAAATTGTGACATTATGGAGGTCCATCTTACAGGTCTGAAGATATAGCATCTTTCAGCTATCGATGGACATTGTGGAGAGCTTGGGGTTTTGCAGTATGGATCATTGATTCCTTTAAGGTCATGGATATTTGAGTAGCACTAAGGCATAGAAAAGGGACCCAGGATTTCTCTGTTTGTCTTGCCAGATTTAGAAAGATTGAAAATGATTTCCAAGGAGAACTTTTTCATCCTGGGATCTCATGCTATTGACATCTGTGTCTGCATGTAATGTAACAAAATGGTGCTGGGATGTCAATATGAGGGAAATAATAAAATCTATGCACGATTGTGTGGGGACCATGGTGGAGGGCTATATAAAAGGAAGTTGGGGAAGGTGTACTTTCAAAGCAGGTCCAAAGCATCAAACCATGACTTCTATCAATCATAAAATAAACACGGTTTTGCTTTGTATATGTATCTGCATGTGTGTGCATGTTAATAAACATGCATGTATGTGCAGATGCTTATTCGTGTGTGTGTGTGTGTGTGTGTGTGTGTGTGTGTGTGTGTGTGTGTGGTGTGTGGTGTGTGTGTGTGTGTGTGTGTGTGTGTGTGTGCATTTGTGTACAGAGATCAATCTCAGATGTCTTCCCTAGTGGCTTTCCACCTTATTTGAGATTCTATTATTGAACCTTGAGCTGACTATTGGCCTATACAGGCTGGCCAGCAGGCCCCTGTCCTCCTGTCTTCACCTACCCCACACTGAGGTTATAGGCACGTCCCACTGTGCCTGGCTTTTTATGTGGGTCCTGAGGTTCTCAGTTTAGGTTCACATGCCTGTGTAGCTACTGTACTGACTAAGCCATATTCTTAGCCCAGAAATGATGCCCTTAAAAGAAAATGATAGGGGCTGGAGAGATGACTCAAAGATTAAGAGCACTGGCTGATCTTCCAGAGGACCTGGGTTCAATTCCCAGTACCCACAGGGCAGCTAACAACTGTCTATAACTCCTAGTCCAGAGGATCCAACACCCTAACACAGACATACATGCAGAAAAAACACCAGTGCACATAAAATACAAATTTAAAAATGCTTGTAAGCCTAGAAGTCAGGAGGCCAGGGTAGGAGGATAACAGATTTGAGATTAGACTGGCCTACCAAGTGAGACTTTCTCAAAAAATGAACAAGGGAGGAAGAAAGGGAGGAAGAGAGGAAGAGAGGAAGAGAGGAAGGGAGGAAGGGTGAAGAGAAAGGAGAATTAAAGTTGTCCTCAGCTGATTCTCTTGGCCCCTCAGTCCAGGTTATTATATTCACTTGATGTATGTTAACTGCCACCCATGTTGACACTGTTCAATATGCTGGAGCCATAAGGACATGCTCTCCTCAAGGACCTTGTGTAGTTCTACAGACAGAAGACCAGAGCAGATGGAGAGCTGTGGGGTCTAGCAGGGAAGCCATTTAAATTCACTTCTGAGGATGGAGTGAAGCTTCTTGGAAAGAGTAGTTTCTAGGGTATCATGATTATGAAGTGTTATCAGTGTGGGGAAATAGCAAGCATTGTCATAGCAATCTGGGCCCACTGCCTACTGGCTTTCTAGATAAATAGACAAGCAGTGTTCCCTAAGTTAAGTGGCATTTTGTGAACTGTTAAAAAGGGTACTTGGGCATTTAGTTTAAGATAGTGTATTGCTTTCTTCATAGGCTGCTGAGACAAAAGGCTTTGACAAAATGAACTTAAGAACAAGGGTATGTTTTGACTCATAGCTCAAGAGGATATTCCACACTGGCAAAGAAGTCATGGAGGAAGGAACCTGAGGCGGCTTTTACATTGCATCCTCAGTCAGGAAGCTGAGAAGGTTGAATGTTCCTGCTCAGGTAGCTTCCTCCTTTTTATACCATCCAGGACCCAAGCCCAAGAATGATGTCTCTCTTCTTTTAGGTGAGTCTTCCCATCTCCAGTAACTTAATCAAGATAAGCCTTCACAGGCAGGGCCAGAGACCCTCCCAAGTATCCCTGGAGGTTTGTTTCCTGAGTGACTCCAGATTCTGTCACGTTGACAGCAAACACTCTCACAGATGGTCTTGTTACTAAAGTTCCAAAACCCCAGTGTAGTAAAGTCTCGATGCTAAGCTGAGCTCAGGGACCCTTGATGTTTCTGTCACTACACTTCTGCACATCTGGGGGTAGCCACAGTGCAGGGATCATTCAGTGGCTCCTGGCAAGTCACCCTCTTCAAATGAAGAGCAGCATTTCTGGTACGTTTTGAGAACACACACACCAGCTTGTTCAGCTCATCTCAGGTCAGGCCACGGGAAGAACATGGAGGGACATTTCTGATGATGTTGTGGGTTGATGTTCAGAAGCTTTGGAACCAAGAACGGACTTGATCTGGCTAGTTGTTGACTGTTTAATCGCAAGTCAGAATGATTCAGCTTGGTGCTGATATTTAGACCAATTCTGTTCTTAAAATGGATTTAAAACACTCCATTTTACTCACCACGAAGCATTTTTACAGATTAGGGAGGAGAATGGGACACAGTCTGAGTTCCCCTGCAGCCGGGAGACACTTGGAGGCGTAAAGGCTTCCCTGGGCTCTCAGGGCTGTGAGTAACTGAGAATTCAGCCCCTTGGATTCAGTGAACTGTTCTGCACACCACTGCCTTTGTTTATTGTTCCTCCTGTGCATGTGTGGGTCTGAGTACATGTTTGTGAAAGCAGGGCACAAGGGTGTGCCCATGAATGTGGAAGGCAGAGGTCAGCCTTGGTGGTCATTCCTCAGAAGTGTCCATCTTTAAAAAAAAATAAATGAACACCTCATTGACTGATTTGTGTATAGTTCTCCTTTCCAGTCAGCACATATGAACCTCTTCCCAGGACTTGAATATTCTCTAATAATAATATCACATAGATATACCACAACTAATGCCTCTCATCATTTGGTAAGACTTTGTTAGGCACTTGGGCCTTCTCTACTCAGGCTGCAGCTGTGCACATGAATTTTTGGCCCACATTCTGATGACATTCATGGATGAATTTTCTTGAAACAGAACATAAGTCGAGCAACAGACACATGTTAGAGATGACAAGCAAGAGATTACCAAGCTGCTTTTTTGGACAGATGGCGACAATTTTCCTTCGTATCATTATGATCTCAGACTACCCACTCTGCTAAGCATGACTCCACTGAGTGGTGGCTGGAGAGGGATTCAAAAGGGAGGCTGGATGGTGATGAGGAAGGAAGAGCTCACTGAAGGAACGGTGTAGACTCTACGCATATGTGGAGACTGGGATAGGAGGCAAAAGTTCTGAGTTGAAGGCCTTTGCCAACAAGTTGTATGATAAGCTTCAGCTAGCTTAGTGTTGTTGTTGTTGTTGTTGCTTTTTAGTTTCAAGTCCTCTTTTTCCAAGTGTGCATGTTGGATAATTGTACATATGTGTTTGCATGTGTGTCAATACACGTGTGTGTGTGTGTGTGTGTGTGTGTGTGTGTGTGTGTGTGTATGATTATTTTATGTGTATGGGTGCCCTTCCTGCATGTATGTATGTGCATCGTGTGTGTGCAGAGGTCAGAAAAGGATATCAGATTCCCTACAACTGGGGTTACAGATGGTTGAGAATCACCATCTGCTCTACTTCTATATTGTTTTAAATTCATTATTAGTGTGTATGTGCACTGATGTGTGGGAGGGGACATATGTGCTATATGCGGAGTCATTTCTCTCCTTTGTCAGGCTCAGGTTGCCAGACTGGCATGGCAAGTGCTTTTGTCCACTGAGCCACCTTGCTAGGACCTTTTATTTATTGAAACAGGGTCTCTCACCAAACCAGGAGCTCATGGATTTGGCTAGTCTAGCTAGCCAGCTTGCCCTTGGATCTCCTCAGCCTCCTGAGCACTGAGATAGCAGGTAGGTCACCACACCTACCAGCTTTAATATATTTAAATGTAGAATAATATAAAATGTATTTCATAAGTTTTCTATTTTATTATGTATTTAGTATATAGAATTTTGTGCATATGGGTGTTTTTCTGCATGTGTGTATGTGCACCACATGCATGCCTGCTGCCCTAGAAGGCCAGAAGGTGTCGGGTCCTCTGGAACTGAAGTTACAAATGGTTGTGAGCCATCATGTGAGTTCTGGGAATCAAACCCAGGTCTTCTGCAAGAGCAAGCAGTGCTCTTAACCACAGAGCCATCACTCTGGCCCCCACCTCAGCTTTTCCATGGGTTCTGGGATCTGAACTCTGGCCCTCACACTTGTACAGCAACAATTTTATCCACTCAGCCATCTCCCTGGTCCCTTGAGTTTCCTGTTTTAATGAGTGAGGTGATGAAAGATACGATTTCTCTCAAGCAATAAAAATCCGTGAAGTTAAACTTCCACCTCCTCTGAAGTGTCTGTGTACGGGAGCTGCTGAGCCCTCTTCACAGCTGGGGGCAGATGGCAAGGCACCATGACACTGATTCTCAGTGTCTTGGTCATAGCATGTTCTTCTGGGTTGCTGAAGACTGAACTTCCTTCCTCTTAGCTGATGGGGTTGTGCGGTTGGCAGCAATAATCAAGTTCAGTTGGTTCATAAGGCATTTGTTTCTACACCAGTACTTCCTTCTAGAGTGGACCTTGTAGTATGGGACAAGCTGAAGAATTTCTGCTTTTGGTGGCCACAACAGGATCCCAAACTCCCTAGTTCCTATTTGGATATTTTCTGTGTATGACTTGTCACCTAGAAGGCTCTTCCTTGACTGCTCTATGAATTGCAAAGATTCAGAAAAGAGACTGTCATAACTATTCAAGAAAAGTTCATCAGGAGGTCTCAGCCTTACACAGGAGAAATGGGTTTCCTAGATGCTTAGTTACAAGGACAAAACTTATACAGTAGAAAGTGGTGAGGTGAGGTGAGGTGAGGTGGACCCCAGGTTAGGCACACGAGGTGGGGTACAGTTGTGTTTCTGTCCTGTTCACCCACATTCTTCAGTTAGAATGTGTCCTGTGCATTGCCTTCTTCTCAGCTGATCGGTAGACAAAGGGTCTTTTCCAGGCTGTTGCTGGATCTGAGTTTCTCCTGATGGCAGCAATATCATTTGGAACAATGTGTGGAGATACAGTATCTTCCATGGGGCTCTGCATGACTGAGAAATGTTCATTCCCATCCCCTCAGAGGCACATGAGAATTCTTTCTGGCATATGGTGCAGTGAGTCACACACTTCACATTCAGCAGGGCAGAAAGATAAAGACACAATGAGGTTTCCCCCCACGTACTCATAATTCACACTGTCTCTCTCACATCAGTTTCCCAAGAGGCAAGCTCATGATAACAGCAGCCAAGTCAACAACAATAGTAATGGCTATCCAGGAATGAGTTGATCATTCCTTGGTTATGGCCAAGACTATCATCAATGTAGACTATAACTAGTGCCCTAATTACCCACAAACCTCGGATGACACAGGGTTGTCTACTCAATTTCCCTGAATGGAAATTCTGCTGGCTAAACATGCTCTGATTGACAGCCATCTTTTTTTCCCTTTAATATTTGATATGCATTAGGCTCTCTCCTTACATTGGCTCATTGTTTTTTTATCAACAACTGGGACACAGTCATCAACATGACCATGTTACACCTGAGGATGCTTTCAAAGTGTTAAATGACTTTCCCGGGTTGGGTACTGCTTGGGAGTGGATAGGCAGCACGGTGCTTAAGTTGTGTCTTGAATGCTCTAAACACAATTTCTTTGTCTTTTATGTGAGTCATGAGGGACAGGCTCCAGCCTATTTTGATAAACAGAAAATCCAGTAATATTGGTCTATTATGATCCAAATCATTGTCTCACACAATTTAGGTTAAATGCCCCGAGTCTTACCTCCATTTATTTATTTATTTATTTATTTATTTATTTGCTTATTTATTTATTTATTTATTTGCTTATTTATTTATTTATTTATCTATCTATCTAATCTATTTATTTTAAACATTTGTTATATTATATATTTATATTATATTTATTATAAAATATATTTATTATATAATGTTTATGATGAATATTTATTATAAATAAATAAATATTTATTTATTTATTTATTTACTTATTTATTTATTTGCCATTAGGAATAGAACCCAGGGACCTGCTGGGCAAGCCACTGTGTTTTATCTCCAGGGCTGATTCTCACCTCCAGACACTTTCATAGGGGCTCATTGAGTATACTTGTCCCCACTGTCAGGCCAAGTATTTTGTTCCTCATAGATAATCTGGAAACAGATCTCTCTTGAAAGCTTTTCCTTCCCCCACCCCCACAAAAGTACCTAAAAGAGATAAAAAATAAATCTAAAGAGAAACAAATTTTTTACAGTCATTTGTGTTTTTCACAGCATTCTTTTTTAAAACAATGGCTATGTATTGTACAGCCATCAGATACGAACTCCACTTTGCTGGGAATTGAAAACGGAAGACTATCAGTCCGACTTGTAATGGAAGCAGAGCTGCAGCTCGGAACCCAGCCTCCGGTTCCATTTCTCAGGTGCCTGTTTCATCCAGCGCTCTGAGGTCACCAGCTTCGCTGCAGTGTCCTCCAAACATGAACAAAGCACCTTCTCACATTCATTATCGCCTGCCAGATACACGTGGGAACAGAGCCCTGTTGAGTTAGGAACTGAAATATTAGAATGGAAGGCAGAGGAGATGCACAGTCAGTAGGAACCTCTATGTGTCTCATTTCACTATCCATATGGTCTTGGAGCTTTCATAGCTGTTAGAGAAGGGAAAAAAGGAAGGGAAGGGAAGGGAAGGGAAGGGAAGGGAAGGGAAGGGAAGGGAAGGGAAGGGAAGGGAAGGGAAGGGAAGGAAAGGAAAGGAAAGGAAAGGAAAGGAAAGGAAGGGAAGGGAAGGGAAGGGAAGGAAAGGAAGGGAAAGGAAGGGAAAGGGAAGGAAGGGAAAGGGAAGGAAGGGAAAGGAAAGGAAAGGAAAGGAAAGGAAAGGAAGGGAAAGGAAGGGAAAGGAAAGGGAAGGGAAGGGAAGGGAAGGGAAGGGAAGGGAAGGGGAAGGAAAGGGAAGGGAAGGAAAGGAAGGGAAGGGAAGGAAAGGGAAGGGAAAGAAAGGAGAAGGCAGGGGAGGGGAAGGCAGGGGAGGGGAGGATAAAGAGAGGGAAGATGAGGGAAAATATAAAATTGATTGAAACACTTACATGATTATGACTCCAGTTTGATTATTTTGAATACACAAAGGCCTGTTTTTCATCCATGGTTAGACATAATGACACATAAAATCAGCCATGGGTTCTGAGATTTCAGATGGTAAAACGAAGGTCCCAGAGACACAGTGTCTTGTTCTCATCGACAACCCAGACCTGGAAGAAGCTCTGCCTTCACCTACAGGGTCAGTCTGGTGGTACCCTTCAGACTGTACTGGGGAAGTGGAAGTTTGAGGTACCACTGGCTTCCTTGTCAGAATTCTTAGCATGTTAAGAAGCACAGGGGCAGATGCAATGCACAGGCATTTCAGAAAAAGTGTGTCATTAGGAGGAGCTAGATCTTTCTCTTTAGGATCCAAAAGGAACTCCTGGTTCTGTAAGTCATTTGAGCATTTCTATTTAGCCATCTTTTGAGGAAATTTGTTTATAACAGCCTCTTCAATGCTTGAAGAGTCCAAGGGTCTTCTCTCACAGACAGCCTGGACAGGTGCTCACTACTGCAGGGCCAGATCAAAACCTGCATCACCAACATCTCAGTAATGGATGCAGTTCTTGTTCCTACCCCACCTTCTAATGGGATAAAGGAGGGTCCGGATGGTTCTAGCAACAACTGGCTGGGACCTCCCCAGTTACAGAAATAGCCCATTGTTGAGGTTCTTCCTGTTCCTTGCATCCTGGTCCTACCTAGCCCTCGGGGATTTTGATCAGACAGTAAAAGACTCATAGGATTTTTATTTTAAATCATGGTAAAATATACACAGCATAAAGTTTATCACTTCAGCTCTTTTTTATAAGCAATTATTATTGCTTTCTTATAATAAAATTCTACCAACTAATAATAAATTTAAATTTTTTACATTAACGTTTGTAAATAAGTTTTGTTCATAATTTTATCTCATTGGGTAATTTATTATATGTTATTTTTTATTATTGTGCCCATCTCTCTTTCCTGCTCAAACTTTTTTTTAACTGTGATTCTGTAATGGTTAGTCTAACTAACAACATAGAGTCATCTAGGAAGAGAGTACCAAAGACAGATTGTCTACATTGGGTTGGCATGTGGACATGTCTATGGGGCACTGTCTTAATTAAGTTAATTGATGTGGGATGATCCAGCCCACCATGGGTAGCACCATTCTCCAGGTAGGGGTGCTATGCTGTATAACAGTAAAGAAATTTAGCCTAGCACAAACAAACAAGCAAGCAATATGCATGAACTATTTCTTTCTGCTTTTGACTGTGCATATCCTGACTAGCTATTTAAAATTCCTGTCTTTATTTCCCCACAATGATAGACTGTAACCTAGAATTGTGAGCTGGAATAAACCCTTTTCTCCCCTAAGTTGCTTTTTGGATATTTTATCACACCAACAGAAATATAACCAGAATAGCTACAAACCATATAATGTAAAAATGTTTTCATCTTTTTTAAGTGCACTTCAGAGGCAGCAAATGCATTGACATTGTCAGGAAGTGAATTTCTAGAATGTCTTCATCATGCAAAACTGAAGCTGCCTCCATGAAACAACAGCTCCCCATTCCTTCCCACAATCCCTAGCAAGCACAGTTTTAATCTCTGTCTCTATTACTACCCAAAGCACCTTTTCTATAAATGAAGTCAAACAGGATTTGTCTTTCTCTGGCTGGCTCCTTTAGCACAATGTCCCCAGGGTTTCTCCATGTTGTAGTTCATCAGAACATCCTTCCTTTCTAAGGCTGCATGCATATGCCACACTAGCTTATCTATTGCCACTGGACTTTGTCTCCTGCCACTTTGTTATTAAAATGACTCAGCTATGGACATACATTTACAGACTTATGGTAGCCGTCATTCAACATGCAATTCAGTAGCATTAGTTACATTCATATTGGCATGGATACAATCATTAATTACTTAAGTCTGAATTCCACTGACAGAGATGGCTGCTACAGAAGCCAGACCAGGCTGGGGGAGTGGGGCATTTGCAAGATTGCCTGGCCTCTTGTCACAGGGAAGGTTTCTGTCTAGTTAGTCTAGGTGAGTTTGGCAGGCAGAACCATCTACAGATGGCTCTAATCACCGCCACAAATAGCAACGTCTGTAGCATCTCAGGTGTGGGTCTTAACTCCAGGCTGCCAGCTTCCCATGCAGACCTCAGTGTGTCACTGGACCCTGCTGTGGTGGGGTGAGTAAAGTTACCTCTGGCAAATGTTCCCCCACCAACCTTGTCTCCCCTAACCACTCCTCAAATGCCCTCTCCTGTCTCGGGGTGCTAACATTTCTGGCTGTTATGCAGGGGAGGGGGGCAGTAAAGTGCTTCTGGGTGTATCAGAGTTCATCAGACTGCTGAACAGCAGGCGCCGGGCTGCCAGCATCCCCTCGACTTGAATTTCAACCCGTTTTCTCTGCTTAACACCTCCCAGGCCTCCCTCTCTGCCCCTACATAATACACTCCATTCTTTACCAGCAAGTGAGGAGCCATAGTGGCCTGGGATCTACCTTGTGGGGATAGGAATTGGCCCCACTTAGCCTGCTGAGGGTTTTTCTCCCCCAGGCGTCTGACCTCCCAGTTCATTCAGCTGTAATCCTAGTAGACCCCAGCCAAAGAGGGGCACCAAGGCTTTTGCCTCTGGGAAGAATTAACCTCACCGGGCGAGGCGCTGATAACTCAGCTCGGCTTTTCACTGGCTGTGTGGTCACGAGTGGGTCACCAGGTGTGGCTTGACCCTTGACCCTACAACCTAGACAGAGTAGGCTTGCCTCCAAGGTGACCTCACAGGGAGGCCTTTGGAACTGAGGTGGCCTAAATGTTAAAGTGCCGTAGAGCCAAGTAACTGAAGCGGTATGGAGAAAAGAAATGAAAACCCCAAACCATCCTAGGTTTTGTGCCAGAATGAGGGGTTCACTGAAAGGGATGGGCACTTGGGAGTGAAGGAGGTAGTGAGAGAATTTGGGGACCTATGCTGGATGGATTAGGCTTAAAACAGGACAGAAATACAAGGCTGAGAGTGAGGTCTGGTTGTCCCCCAAATACGGCAACAATGAAACCTCTGCTATAGATAGCTTTGTGAGGATGCTTTTTAACTGGAGGCCAACTTGCTATTGTGAATGTTTCAGATCCATAGACTTCATACCCCAACACACACTTTTTAACACATATTCTGGTTGGGGGGAGGTCAAGGCCAGGCACTCACGCTTACAAGAGAGTACTTACCTGGCTGAAGCCCAGGCCCTCTAGACTTCAGTTTTCATCAGCTGCTGGAACTGCCCAGGACACAAAGGCTGTTACACATAACATCATGATCCTCTTAGCCCTCTGAGCCCCTGCTGTCTAGTGAAAAATAACTAGCTACTTCTTATTCCCAATGGTGAACTCTTCACTCAAACTCTAGGACTAGGTTTCTGCTGGTGGAAATATCTGCTGTTAGACCTTAAACAGAGGCATGGGACATGACTGATTTCCCAGACAAGGGTGTGGGAAGAAAGGGGCAAATCATTATAATGCGCCAACCTCGTACCAGAAGCCAAAGGCAGGGGCATCTTACAGATCTTCAGAGACCGGCTGCATTTTCAAATACGGTTCTTTCTGATTTCATTTTGCAACATTTATCTGAGGGAGCTTTGATGATCAATGGGAGATTGGGCATTGACACAGGAAACCCTTTTCCTTAACAATTTTACCTTTGGATCATGGAATTCTTTTTAAAGTTGTTTTTTTTTTTTTTAATTTTGTGTGGTGTGCATGGATGTATATGGGCACATGTATGTGTGCCTGCATGTAGAAGCCAAAAGTTGATGGTGATTGCTTTCCTCGGTTTCTCTCTACTCTATATATTGAGTCAGGGTCTCACACTTGAACCCAAAGCTTGCTAATTCAGCTAATCTAGCTGGCCAGCTTACCCTCTGCTGCTTTCTCAGTGCAGGAACCACAGTCAGACCTGTCTGGCATTTACATTGCATCTGGGGATCCAAATGCTGGTCCTCGTTCTGGTGGAGCAAATGCTTTATCCACTGAGCCCACTGAGCCATCTCTCCATCCCTGGGCTATGACATGTGTGTGTATGTGTATATATTTACTCTCTATGTGGTCCTGCCTGTCTTAAAACTTGCTATATAGACCAGTTTGGTATTGGTGAAATTATTAAGGTCACTCCACGTAGTTAAAAGGGAGGTTTATTTTGTGGGGTAACTTACAAATGAAGGGGTAGGTTGTAGGGTCTGGCAAAGGTATGGCGCAGTCTGGCAGTGTTCTCTGGAGAACTCCGCTCAGTCTACTTCCAGCATCCAGGGTCCCGGAACCAAGAGAGAGAGCTCCTCTCTATCCTTGGTCTTCTGCTTCCTCCTCTGCCCCACCTTGTGGGCGTGACCATTACCAAAGCCTCAATGGGGGTTGGAACTTCCAGGCCAATGCTGGGATGGCTACCTACTACATTTTGGCCTCAAACTCACCAAGACCCTACCCTCTGCCTCCCAAGTGCTGGGATTAAAGGTGTGTACCACCAGGCCTGGCCCACGACACTCTTAGACAATGCATCACTTTCCCTCATTCCTTTCTTTCCAGACACTGGGAACATAACTCAAGTGCATAGGACCCCATCTCAAGTATATGTGCACCTCCTTCCTTTCTTACTGCAAGACTCCTGGAGACTTGCTTATCTCTTCCATGAAAACTAGGCCACGGCGCGTCCCCCAGCACAGCTGCAGAGTGGCTGACACCTCCTGCTTCTATGTCTCAGCCTGATGCCCTCTCTGCCAGGTGCTGTCCAGTGCTCTCATTAATCATGTCAATAGCTGCATTGTCTAAGCTTCTCTCAGGGAGACAAGTGACATTTCAAAAGCCACTCAATATGCATATGAGTCTGCCTCGCTATTTCTGCATAGCTAGCTCTTGGCTCGCCCTCCGTGGCCTCCTTCCCAGCTCCTGAGTATGTTTCCGTGTCCTTCCATCTCACAATGCTGTACTTCCAAAATCCTCAGAGCGAAAGATGTGTCTCAGCATGGTGTGTCTGTGGAAAAGGGAGAACGGTGAACTTGCAGCAGGTCTGCAGTACTCAGGTCTCCTGGGGCCTGAGGAATTGAGTTGAGAAAGTGTCACTCAACCATGGGTCTGGCAGAAAGGCCTAGCTGCCATGATTAGACTTCTCTTCCTAGGCTCCATATTGTCCCCCTTTCCAGCCACTTTCGTTTTCATCCAGTAGCAAACACTTGGAAAACAGTGGCCATCCTTCCTAATGATCCTTCCTGATGTTGACCCATCAGAACTCACGGCAAACCCAAATGCAACACAGCGACAGTCCCTGGCTCAGAGTACAAGAACACACACCTACCGCCAGCTCCCATATTCTCCTAGCCCTGGGATGGGTGTGAAAAGTACCATATACACACCTACCACCAGCTCCCTCTTCCTCCCAGCCCTGGGATGGGTGTGAAAAGTACCACACACATACCTACCGCCAGCTCCCATATTCTTCTAGCCCTGTGATGTGTATGAAGAACATGGAGGGCAGCTTGCTCTCAGGCTTCGGCAACCCATGGAGGCTGCAGAGAAGCTCTTGGTTTGTCTTGACTGGCCCTGAAAAGAGGACGCTCACTGCAGCCAGGCCAGCCACAGCTAGGCCAGCCTCAACCCCGGAACTGGATCTGAGATGATCTCTCTGTAATTTTGCTTCTTTTAAGAAATTTATTTCCCTTTTTCTTAATAGTTTTTGATGGAACATCTGTAACATCCCTGGGCATTGCCCCTTCCAAAACAGTTCAGTAAGGTCTAGATCAGTGGTTCTCAATCTGTGGGTCTCGACCCCTTTGACACTCTGTCTCCAAAAACATTTACATTATGATTCATAACAGTAGCAAAATTACAGTTATGAAGTAGTAACAAAGTAACTGGGGGTCACCACAACATGAGGGACTGTATTAAAGGGTTGCAGCATTAGGAAGGTTGAGGACCTCTGTGAGAGATGAATTGGCAGTTCTTCTTTACCCAGGGGTATAAACAATCTTCCTACTTTAAATTCTTATTTAACCCCCTATTTCTTTGAAGCTCTGTAAATCAGAATGCTGCCTGTTACCCTAACTAATTAAGTTTATCTCCGAGCCACATAGGAAAATCAGCTTGCACCCTCCACTCACTCAGCGCTCCAAACATTCCTCTTGAATGAATGATGAGGAAACACATCGGTTTTGAGGCACATTCTGTGACGGGAAAATTACTTGAGCAGAGCAGAATGCTAGTGTCATTGAACAGTGTGCAAGGTTTTGTTCTGTGTTTCTGTCAACAGCCCAGGTTCTCATGGAGGTAACTATAGTGTCCCAGTCTGTCTGGTGAAGAACTCAAAGGATAAGTAATTGCTCAAATTCTAGAACAGTTAGCTTCTAGAATGTGCCTGGGCTTCAAGATTTAAAAAAAAAAAATTTACCTTAAAAGTATGTGTATGTGTACCTATATGTTGATTATGTGTGCACATATGTATACATGTATACACAGAGGTCAGAGGTCAACCTTGGATGTCTTTCTCATCAGTCTCCACCTTGTTTTTGGAGACAAAGTCTCTCACTTTCACCCAGTGCTTGCTCACTATGCTCACCTAAAAGTCTTTTCTGGGCATTGAACTCAGGTCCTCACACTTACTGACTCAGCCACCTCCCTAGCTTGATATCTCACTTTTGAATTGAGTCTTGGACTGTTTTTGCCTTTCTGTGGGGAGGTTTGTTTTCCTCTTGTCACTTTCCACAGGAACCTACAGCATAGAGCTAGACGTCACTGTTTGAGCTTTCCTTTCTTTATTTTAACATTTTTAGAGCTCATCTTAGCTTCATGCCCGAAAGGTCACAGGAATGAGGGCAGACTTCCAGTTGGAAATTTAATAGGATGAACAAGTAGATGTCTACCATTCGGGCCTTCACATTCATCAGTGGTTCTCAACCTGTAGGCCAAGACCCCCTCAGGGGGTTTACATACCAGATATCCTGTATAACATGTATTTATATTACAATTCATAACAGTAGCAAAATTACAGTTATTAAGTCACAATGACATAATTTTATGGCTGGGGGGCTCACCACAGCATGAGGGACTGTACTAAAGGGTTGCAGCAACAGGAAGGTTGAGAACCACTGATTTACATGATGCTTTTCTGAATACTGTATTTTCTGCATTGCTCTTGTAAGTTTGAAAAAAATAAATGTTTTCAAAATGAAGTTTATACTCATAGTTCAATGAAGTTGTTTTGTGGCCATGTCAATAAATTTTAAGTGTGATTTTCAACTTATATAACCAGAAATTCCCAGTAAGCTGTCGGAACACTGGGTCGTCTCTCACACAAACACAGCTGTTGTTTGGAGAAAATAAAATGATTAGGGAGAGGAACAGGAGGAGGAAGAGTCAGCCAAAACTAATGCTGTATGAAAAAGCCTCAAGGAAATCTGATACCTGGTAAACTAATTAAAAGATAAAAGTGTTAAAAAATTTAAAAGTAAGATAATACAATTAGCTGAGAATTCAGCTCCCTACGAAATGTACCCAGATCATAAATATGCATAGCTACCTTTATTGCAACATCAAAAATAGCAAAGGATAACGCTGGGATTTTCCTTCCTTTTGACTCAGGTTCCCGGATCCGCAGCCCCATGAAATTACAGACACTTTGAAGAGGGAAACTTTGCCTCCGTTCCTGAGTTTGCCACAAGGACAGAGGAACTGCTGGAAAGTCATGCCTGAAGTCCACACTGCAGGCATAAGTTCAGGAGCCAACTATGCAGAGACAAGTAGTTTGGAGCACTAAAGGGGCCGAGGAGGAGCCCCAGGGCAAGTGCAGTCCGTAAGAGGAAAGAAATTCATCAGAGGAGACCAGGAAAGATAGGAGAGATACTGGTATGAAATAAGAGACCCAGAACTATGGGAAAGAAGAGATTCCAAATTCTGCTTATGGGGCTAGTGACACCCACAGCTGGGGTTGGACACTGGGAACGAACTGTGCAGTCAGGGATTTGGTTCCGTGAACAAGAAGAAGACAGAAGCTTGAATCTGAGGTGTAAACCATGGGCTAGGAGGTAGGAAAAGAGTAAGGCTCCAATGCAGCCCCGCAACAACTGTGACGCCGAAGTAAAAGGAGCAACAGAGTGACCAGAACACCAGTTTCGGGTCAGAATAACACTGTCATGGGAGGTGTGTGGACCCTTGACCGGAAAATCTGAAACTTCGGAGCACTAATATGAGGTGCGGCGAATGCTCTAGAATCTGAAAAGCTCTGGAGCCCGAGACATCTGGTCAGATGAGAGATGATCCTTCTGTGTTTGACATCAAGTGCCTGGGAGAGAGCAAGAGTCTAGAGGAGGTGACTGAGACAATTCCTCAAAGTAACAAAGACAACCCTCACAAGGAGGGGAACCAAAGAAGGTGGACAGCCACACTTGGAAGGAGAAGGGATGGGGTCAAGAGAAGGCAGGATGGCGCAAACAAAGGGACTCCTCTCTCAGTTTCCTCAGCAAAGCAGAGGCAGGGCTACTGTGGACAGTTACAACCCTACAGCTAGTGAGGAAACAGGAGCCATTAAGACTGGTGAACTAAAGGAAACTGGATAGTTGAAGTTTTCCCTGGCATTAGCTGGAGTGTTGTCAGAGTAGACCGATCATGGAGTTCTGTGACTTCTCGGTGTTCTCCAAATCCCAGGAACAGAAGATGTGACGTGGAGATGGTGTGACGTGGACATGGATTGTGATTCATCAGACACAGGGTCAGATCCCATTAACTGTTCTCTATTGAGGCCTCACGGAAACACACTTCAAACTGTATGGAGTAAGGAGTCCGTTTCAAGGGGACGATGCTCTTAATTGTCTAACATCCTGGAAAGCCTATCTTAACCTAGTCTGTCAATCTATGTCACTCTTCCTTGTGACTTAATTCTCCATTCTTGGGCCAGTTTTCTGACAGGCCCCTGTTCCGATTCTCCTAGCTGTCCCTCCACTGTGCTCAAACAACAGACTTTGCAAAGTTGTCATCTAGTGTGGCTCACATTGTCCTACAGCCTTTGCGCTCTGTGCATGTCCTGTTCTCTGAGCTGAGGTGGGAGCGTGGTTCTCTGGTGATTCCCAGAGCCTGGCAAAATGGCACTCAAGTGTATCAGGGCCAGAGAATGAGACTGTACTACTTACACTGAGCAGCTCAGGAAGACTCCTCCTCTGGAGGCCGAAGATGATCTCAGCCATAGAGGGCTTGCCTCGCACATGCAGCACCCCGAGTTCAACCCTCAGCACTGAAAGGAGAAAGAGTCAGAGGAAGAAAACCTAAGACAAAAGACAAAGAGCAGAGAGCAGGGCCGGGGAGATGACTAGGACACGAGTTGGATCCCCAGAACGCATGTGGAAAAGCCAAATGCAGTGGCACACATCTGTAATCCCAACACTCCTACTGTGAGTTAAGACGTGGAAACAGGAGAATCTGCCAGAAGCTCTACGGCCGGCTAGCCTGAAGTTCACAGCCAGAAATGAAGAGAGATCCTGCCTCGGAAACGAAGTGGAAGAAGAGAGTTGACTCCAGAGAGCATTCTTCTGGCCTTCCTGTGCTCACCGTGAGTTCGGGTGAGGTTTTTCTTGGTTTGTTTGGCAGCTTGGCACAAAGTGGAGTCATAAGGGAAGAGAGAACCTCCATCTAAAAATTGCCTCCATCAGATTGGCCTGTAAGCAAGTCTGGGGGAGGGATTTTCTTGACTAACAATGCTGTGGGAGGGCCCAGCCCACCCACCACTGGGCAGGTGGTCCTGGGTTAAATTAAAAATGAAGGTGAGCAATTGGCTATGGCAAGCAAGCCAGTGAGAAACACTTGTCCATGGCCTTGACTTCAGTCTCTGCCCCTGGTTCCTGCTTGACCTTCTGCCCTGGCTTCCTTCCATGATGCACTGTCAGCTGTAAAATGAAATGAAACCTTTCTTCCTCAAGTTGTTCAAGGTCATGCTGTTTATCACAGTAGGAGAAAACAAAACAAAACAAAACAAAAAAACCAAAGTAGGACACTGTGGTACACATGCACCACACTGGGCATGCGCACACAGACACGATGTCTTTTTTTTTTTTTTTCTTAGATAAAGAGCAGAGGATCTGTGAGCTTATCTAACCCAGTTCCTTCATTTTATAGCTGCAGAAGTTGAAGCCCAGAGATGTCAACTTGATATCAGTCGCTTGTTTTTCTCCTCGACACAGCTGGTGAATGATGTCACTCTTATGTTCTGTGTTGATTTTCATCCTAACCAAGTGTTGCCTTATTCAGAATTTAACATAGTTCAATGGTATCTAAATCCTATTGGGCTGGACCACTCAGAACTGGAGGCAAAGGTGCCAGAGCCAGAAGCTAGAAGAAGCCTGAGTGAAATAATTTGGCGGGAAAACATTTATGTTAGCTCACAATTCCAGAGGGATAGAATCCATCCTAACACCTAACACCAGACAAGGAAAGCATGGTGCAGGAGCAGAAACTGGCTCTCCACACGCAATCTAACACAGGAAGCAGAAACAGCAAGAGGGGCTGAGCTTCTAAACCTCAAAGCCTTTCTCCAGGGACCTCCTCCAGCAACCTCCAGCTGCTAAAGATTCTGTAACCTTTCCAAGCAGCGACACCTTCTGGAGCCCAAGTGTTCAAACACATGAGCCAGTGTGGGATGGGGACTTGCATATTCAAACCACAACAGTGTCCCTGGGAAGAAACTCTGCGTACCAACCACGATGATGGGCAAAGTGTGTGCAATTGACTGACCCAATAAGAAGGTGATGGAAGTCCAGCTTGTCTGAGGAGCTGGACCCTCTCAGGTATTTAACAGATTTATGTGAACATAGGGAGGATTGGAGAAGTTACTCAGCAGTTAAGGGAACTTGCTGCTCTTTCAGAGGACCCCAGTTCAGTCCCCAACACCCACATTGGTCTGCTCACAACTTTCTGGACCCCAGCTCCACAGGATCCAATACTCTCTTCTAGCCTCTGCTGTCCTCTGCACCTATACCCTTGTGCATACACACAGAGATATACATGCACGTGAATAAAAATAAAAGATCATAGGGATAGATTCTGCAAATTTTCTGTTCTCTACATTATTCTTCCAATGTCTCCGCTCTACTGACTTATTGTAGATATAGTACATCTCACTTAACGGTGAGATGTACTCTGAGAAATGTGTTGGAAGGTGACCCTCCTTGTGTTAACATCATATAATATACACACCCAAACCTAGATGGCATTATTTATTATTCAACAATGCTACATGGCATAACTTACTGCTTCTGGAATACAAACATGTATATCTGTGACTATAAATCCTTTCAGCAACTATAACACAGTGGTAAATATTTGTGCATATGAACACATCTAGGGATTAAAAATACAGTAACAATAGTGAGCAATAGAATTTTCAACTCTACTACTATAGTCTTACAGGATCACTGTCATATATATATGGTTGTTCATCATTGACACACGAATACTCAGGTTTGGGACTGTAGTGCAGAAATTTCTACAAACAAGTGGTGTGGTTAGAATGATCAAGTTTTATTCTCAGTAGCCCTGATTCCATTTTCCCTTAAAAAATAAACCTACGATGCTGTTTGTTTTTAGACATCATTTTCTTACAAGCTTTTAAGAAACCATGTCTCTTGAGATGTGAACAATCTGTACCCTACTTATTTAAAACAGGCTAAAATAAATATTTAACATTGCATCTCTAGTATTTGGTTAGCTGTGTTATTGTAATTGCTGTTTATTTTAGCTGGATCATGTCCTTATGCTTCCAGGAGTCTCAGATTTTAGCAACAGCATTGATTTTGTGCATTCTAGGTAGCCTGAATAAAGGTGAAAACGTGTAGTTTGGATGCTTTTTTGTCTTTGTGAACCTGGGCTGCTATATAAAGAGTACTATAAATTGGGCAGTTGAAACAGAAGGCATTTATTGTGAACAGGTTTGCAGACTGAGATCTGGATCAAGGCACAGATTTGGTATCTGGTGTGGTTCCTGGCTTCTGCATGGCCACCTTTGTGTTATATTTTTACATAACATGGAAAAGTAACTTCATGCCTCTTCTGTCTTGTGTGTGTGTGTGTGTGTGTGTGTGTGTGTGTGTGTGTGTGTGTGTGTTCTTATGTGTAGGTGCACAAATGTGTCCTAGTGTGTTTCACATGTGGAAAACAGAAGATAACCCTGGTTTCCATTCCGAAGATACCATTTTCCTTTTCTTTTTGAGCAGATTCTCTCAATGGCTCGGAATTCACCAAGACCACAAGACTGACTGGCCAGCAAGCCTCAGGGATCTGCCTGCTCATCCTCCTCAGTACTGGGATCGAGAGTGTGCATCCCATGCCTGACTCTTTTTAAGTTCTGGTGATTGAACCCAGTTTCTTGTTCTTGCTAGGTGACATCTTTACCAACTGAGTCTCTTTATTTTTAACAAACATTTTTGAGAATGTCATACGTGAGTACTATATTTACATCATTTCCCTCTCCCACCAGGTCCTCCTGTGTATGTCTGTACTCAAGAACACTCTAAACCAATTCATAAGGCCTTTAATCTCAGGAGCTGATCACTTCTGAAATAGTCCACCTGCAGAGACGATCACAGTGGGGGTTTATACTTAAGCATGTGGATTTTGGAAGGATGCTTTCAATACACAGCATTCATTATCCAAAGAACCCTGCTCTTATCCATCTGTGAGGACACATAGTTCAGGTTAAAACGCACACACACGCACACACACGCACACACGCACGCACACACGCGCGCACACACTCACTAGTTTTTTTTGAGACAGGGTTTCTACATAGCCCCAGTTATCCTAGAACTCACTATGTAGACCAGGCTGGCCTCTAACTCAGAGATCTGCCTGCCTCTGCCTCCTGAGTTCCAGGTAAATATTGACTATGACTTCTGATAACAACCATGAGCTGTTGTTCCCAATTCCCAGCTTTTTGCATCTTCAGGGTGGCTTTTGGGCCTACAATGAATTCCATGATATTTCATCCTGCCACACATACTCAGCCTCCAAGGCAAGGGTAGAGAGGGGACATTCAGATCATTTCATATGAAATTTTAGTGACATTCTTTAAAATGACCCATTTCATAAAAAAGCAGGGTGCGGGGGAGGTTCGGGGAGGGAGCTGGAAGCTGGAGCATGACTTTGTTCAACCTACTGCAATAGCAACTTGATTTATCTCATTTAACTTCAACATTTTTCTCCAACCCAGTCAATTGCTTATTTAGTAACCTC